>NC_138239.1:40190106-40302606 GCF_964197995.2 Scardinius erythrophthalmus | reverse complement strand
CACCGCCTCTGAGCTTTTGGATTGCCCTTCGTCTGGAATGGATTGTGTGTGATGTCTGTGAGTGTATGTGTATGATTATTAAATATTAAAATTAAAAACAAATTTATTGATAGTGAAAAAACTATTTATGAAGCACCATACAGTGCTGAAAGGTATTTAGTAGTGGGAGGGGCGCCCCGCCCTCTACCACTATAAAGTCCAGAGGGACCACGCCCTCGAGCACTCTGTAGTTGCAGAGGGAACAGAGACAGTTGTCATTTCAATTCGCCTGATGAGAACCTTGGGAAAGTTCGAAACGCGTCGCGAGATATGCCTGAATGACACAAAAACCGTAAAAATGAGTACAGCTGCCATCATTTTGAAGGTGGGTGATGTAGCAGAGCTCTGGAAAATTTTCTCTTCAGCCCATACAGGCGTCGAGTTGGTTAAAATGGCCGCCATCATTGGTGCGGGTGATGTTGCAGAGCCACATGATTTTTTCTCCGTCCACTGTGACGTCGAGCGTCTCCTCATGTCCATACAGACGTGAGTTATATGCCCCTTACCACATCTGACTAAAACCTACCATAGTTTTTTCATTAAATTAAACCCTTGTTGGTGTAAACCAGGGCAATATAGCCCGTTTGATTTGAACCCTGGCGATTGTAGCCCTATATTTTATTATTTTATAATTATATATGTCTCTCTATGTCAGAACCGCTTACCTTTTTGGGCCTGGGGTTTTCCTTTAGTGGTCAGTAGAAAGTAGGCCAGTGCACAGCCATTTCTGGGGCCTTCGGGCCCTGGATCTTGGATTTTTCATTCCCCTAACCCTAACCCTAACCCTAACCCTAACCCTAACCCTAACCCTAACCCTGGGACTCTACCCCTGGGACTCTACCCCTGGGACTCTACCCCTGGGACTCTACCCCTGGGACTCTACCCCTGGGACTCTACCCCTGGGACTCTACCCCTGGGACTCTACCCCTGGGACTCTACCCCTGGGACTCTACCCCTGGGACTCTACCCCTGGGACTCTACCCCTGGGACTCTACCCCTGGGACTCTACCCCAACCCCTTTTTTTTTTAAATAAAATAAAAACCTCAATATATCAATAAGAATTTGAAACTTTTATTTACTTTTTCTTAAAACAAATTGTTAAACACTTTTACAATAAAAGAAAAATACATTAAAAATGCAGCACTGTCTAAACAGCTGGAGGGGACCAGGAAAACTGGTTCAAGAAAAACTGCTGCTTCATCCATCCATGTTGGATGTTCCATTCTTCTGTCATGGTGGTTGGAGCAAGGATGAGTTTGAACAGGATCTAGTTGTAACAGTAAAACCTTGTAAGTAACATCAAAATAACATGTTTAGGAGATTAACACGCAGGAACAGAACTACTAACTTAAAAAAAATGGACAAGGAACTAAAAGTATATATACAAAGACTAAATGAGTGAGTCAACAAGGGGCAGGTGGACACAATAGGTTGCCATGGACACAATAGGTTGACAAAAAAATACAGGTGAGGTTGTCATACTGTCAAACAAAGCTTTACAATACAACAGGCATACAATATCATGAAAGGTTTAAAATACAAAAGAGCAAACCAAAAGCATAAAAATATTAAAGGCATCATACCATTATTGCAAAGGGATAATCAGACAAAAAGGGTCATAATACAAAATGAGCATTAAGGGGGGAAATAAAAGTGATCCTGTGCTACAGACAAAGACAATAGAAGGTATTAATACAGAAAATAAAACATGAAGGACAAAGCTGCTTTATAAAATATGCATTGAAAAACAAACTAAATGTGACTGACAACCATAAGTAGGACAAAAGACAATGGTTTAAAGGGGAAAAATACAAAAGCAAATATGAAACAAATATGGGCAGAGATAAATACAAAGAGGACAGGGACAAAATGAAAGGGTCCTATTTGCAAAAATAAAAAAGGCACAGATAAAATCCAGCATAACAACTCAAAGCATAATACAAAAACCATTACTACAAATGTTGGCAGTCACCATAAAACTGTTGACCCAGGAATGAGACCAATATACACAATGTTTCACAGGTTAGCCTTCAGGGTTCAGGGTTAGGGTTGGTATTGTCAGAAATTTACTGAAACAATTATTAAAAAAGAGCTATTAAATGTCTAGAGTACTAAGAACATTCTGATTGTGGTGTAACTAAGACACAGCTGTGAGCTGATGAAACAGCCGCTACTAAAAGGTCAAACAAGGTTAGAAGTTTGGAATTCTGTACCATGAGCCTCAAGGTGGACAGTAGTGTCAACATGTGGACTTCCATTCTGAAGGGAGAACAACCACACACCCAGCTCACCTAGAGGAAGATACATCACATTTCAGTTAGAATTAGTATAAAATTCAAAAGAATGATTGCACAGAAGAGAATTTCCAAGAAGTGTCACACCTGTTCTCAAACCCCTCCAAGGTTTGGTGAAGTTGGCAGAGACAGGTGGTGTCACTTTGTTCTTTGATCAAATTTAGGTCTCAGTCAATCCCATGATGAGCCAGTATGGCTATTGGCTAGAATCAAGTCAGTTGTGAGAATTTGGAACTGTCAGACAGCTGTAAAACAATGAAGGAGTGAAATACAAAGTGTATAAAATGCAGAGGTACAAGAATAAAAAGGCCAAATTAAAGTTGACAATCATAAGCTTAAAAGGTGTATACAAGAGGGCACAAGGGCATAAATGCAAAAAGGTGAAAAGGAGCACAAAGGCCTAAATAAAAATGGCATAAAGCCACTTTGAAACCATTTTTAGAAGTACTATACAACTAAAATTGACTATCAAATAATATACAAGTATAAAGAGAAAGAATAAAAAGGTTTAGAAGCATTACAAGGTTGAAAACGCAACAAAAAAAAACAGCAAGTATTAGTAACTGTATGAATTTAAAAGAATGATGGCACAGAGTATTTCCAAGAATAAGCAGCAAGCACACCTGTTCTCAAACCCCTCCAAGGTTTAGTGAAGTTGGTAGAGGAAGGATATTTTGTTCTTTGATCAAATTGAAGTCAGTTTTGTGACTTTGGAACTCTCCAGCAGCTGTAAAACAATGAGGGGGAGAGATACAAATTGTAGGTTAACAGGATATTAAAACAGGTGCATAAAACACACAAACTCAAGTGTCTTATCTGCATCATTGCTCAGACCACTTCAACACACAGGGTGCTTTGGAGGACAGGCGGAAACGTCAGGGCTAATGTTCATTTAGATACACAAGTGATCAAATGACAGTCCAGCACTGTACACTAAAACAAACCAATGATCGACCATCTCTAAAGCTCTTTAGTGTGCACACTGCATAATTTCCAGTCACTAAGTTTGGGGAGCCCCCATCTATCTAGATATCAGCGGATTTACACCTGCAGGCAGCTGACACTAAACTCTACCTAGCCTAGCATTGGTGGATCACAAGCTGCACTGAAGTATGGGACTATTCTTCACCATAAGGCTTTTGGGGAATATGGTTTAACCCAGTAATGAAAACAAGCAAATGTAAATATAACAAGGATCACAGGTTGGTCTACAAACATGGAAGGACTTCTCATCTAGCAGCAGTTGATTTTGAAACAAAAAAGTATTTAGAATTGAAGTGAATTTCACATTTCTGTTACTATAGACAAATTAACATCAGTTACATAGATGTAAATAAGGCCCATCTGTGAGAACCCTAACCCACTCTAGCATGAGCGGGAAGGATGATTTTACAAATGACATTTAGTTAGTGTCAGTAGTTTAATGAAGCTCAAAGTTATTTCGAATGCGCATGCGTCGCGTCTGAACGCGTTGTTGTCTTTGGAGCTCCATCGATTTGATTTATAAATCTTGATTTTATTCTTTAAACTTACAACAAACATTTTCTACTTTACCTCACTGAGAAGCACTACTGCTCAACCCTCATAGTTACAACGCGGACTGTTGAGCAGACGCGTCTCAAGCCTATTAGTGATCCAACGCTGGATACTCCTATAGGTTACTCCCGTGGATCACGGCTGAACGCGTCTTCTCAACACTCACTTACAAACATTTTTCGCCTATCGTGCGTCTACTCTACACCCGTACCACTAAAAAGACGGATTATATCTAAAACTTTAGTCATAAATTTAGTATTAATATTGATAGCATCACTGGTAGCTTTGTTGCTAACTTACTGTCCATCTGTTAAAATGGCGAATATATCAGATGAAAGTAGTCTACCTTTTGGTGCAGGTGAGGACACATTTGAGCTGCACGCACTGCAGTCTGAGCTGGAAGCTGTTGAGAAACAGATCCACGACCTTTTATTGAGACAAGCCGAGCTGATAGACCGGCGGTTAGCTCTTGAAACATCACGCGCCGATGCACACAAATCAGAGATTAACGTTACTAACCCGCTGACTCCGACTTCGTCTACTCCGTGCGTTTCTCAACATAGGTCCCGAGCGCCGAGGTCGCGATCAGCCATGGTCTCGTTCACTCCGGCTCCAACACGCCACCACGAAGCCTGGGTGGTTCCGCAGCGGAAGACGCGAGTCAGGTCTAGACCAAGACTCTCTCCGACCCTCCCGGTTTTCGAGTTATCCACACAAAACCGCTTCTCCCCTCTTCGCGAAACAGAACGCGATGCTGTGATCATCGGCGATTCCATCATTCGGCACGTACGCGCAACGTTAGGTAAAAGTAAGGTGCACAGTCACTGCTTTCCTGGTGCTCGTGTTTCTGAAATCACTACTCACGTTCCCGAGATTCTGAACGGTGACGAACGCGTCGGAACTGTTGTCCTGCACGCGGGAGTGAACGACATCAGGATGCGCCAGACAGAGATTCTGAAGAAAGACTTCAGGAATCTGATCGATACGGTACGCAGCACATCGCCTGAAACAACGATCATAGTGTCAGGACCGCTTCCCACGTACCGACTAGGACATGAAAAGTTTAGCAGATTATTTGCGCTAAATGAATGGTTAATGTCATGGTGCAATGAGCAGAAACTGCTCTTTGTAAATAATTGGAATCTGTTTTGGGAGCGTCCTAGGCTTTTCCGTGCCGATGGCTTACACCCAAGCAGATTCGGAGCAGATCTTCTGTCGGATAACATCTCCAAAATGTTAAATACCTTTTGACTAGTAACCAAAAGTCCAAATCATAGTCTCTGCTGCACCAATTTAACTGATATAAATACTAGTGTAGAATATTGCATAGAAACCGTGTCTATTCCTCGTTTAGTGAGATCAAATAATAAATCTACTGCAGGATCTAGGAAAAATCTAATTGTTATTAAAACAGAAAATGTTGCTATTAGTAAACAAAAACAATTTCTAAAGCTAGGTCTTCTAAACATTAGATCACTCACACCTAAGGCAGTTATTGTAAATGAAATAGTCACAGATAATAGCTTCGATGTACTTTGCCTAACTGAAACCTGGCTTAAACCAAATGATTATTTCGGTCTAAATGAGTCTGCTCCTCCTGGATACTCCTATAAGCATGAGCCCCGTCTGATTGGTCGTGGCAGTGGTGTTGCGACAATTTATAGAGATATTCTCAATGTTACTCAGAAAGCGGGTTATAAGTTTATTTCGTTTGAAGTACTTGTACTAAATGTTACGCTCTTAGATGTTAGAAAAACATCCCTATTATCTCTAGCCTTGGCTACCGTATATAGACCGCCTGGGCCTTACGCTGATTTCCTAAAAGAGTTTGCAGAGTTTCTCTCAGACCTATTAGTCAATGTCGATAAAGCATTAATTGTTGGAGATTTTAACATACACGTAGATAATCCAAATGATGCGTTAGGGGCTGCGTTTACAGATTTATTAAATTCATTTGGGGTCAAGCAAAACGTCACCGGACCAACTCATCGTCTTAATCATACACTCGATTTAATTATATCACATGGAACCGATCCAACCGATATAGATATTATACCGCAAAGTGATGAAGTCACTGACCATTACATGGTAACTTGCATATTACGTACTGCTGTAATATGTCATGCGGCGCCGCGTTATCAACCAGGCAGAACAATCCTTCCATCCACCATAGATAATTTCTCAAATTGCTTATCTGATCTGTCTCAGCTGCTGCCTGAACCCAAACAAACAGATGAACTAGAAGAACTAACTAGCACTATGAGCACTATTCTCTCTAGAACATTGGATGTTGTTGCACCTATTAGATTAAAAAAGGTCAGAGAGAAAATTAAAGCACCGTGGTACAACAATACTACGCATGTTCTAAAGAGAGAAACCCGTATTTTAGAGCGTAAATGGAAACAAACTAATTTAGAGGTCTTTAGAATCGCGTGGAAAGACAGTATGTCACGTTATAAAAAGGCCCTAAAAGCAGCCAGGGCTGAGCACCTCCGCAAACTAATAGAAAATAACCAAAATAATCCAAGGTTTTTATTTAACACCGTGGCTAGACTAACAAATAAACAGACATCACCCGAACAAAATATCCCGTTACAGTTTAGTAGTAATGATTTTATGAAGTTCTTCACTGAGAAAATAGAAAGCATCAGAACCACAATTGTAAACGTTCAATCTTCAGTTGCGCCTTATAATTCAGCCTTAATTATCACCCCGCAAGAACAATTACAGTGCTTTACAACTATAGAACAAATAGAGTTAAATAAACTTATCACTTCCTCTAAAACAACAACATGTTTATTAGATCCGATACCAACTAAACTACTGAAAGAAGTGTTACCTGTAGTGGAAGAGCCTCTCCTTAATATTATTAACTCGTCTTTATCTTTAGGTCATGTTCCAAGAACATTTAAACTGGCAGTTATAAAACCTCTCATTAAGAAACCACAATTAGATCATAATAACCTAGCAAATTATAGACCCATTTCAAATCTTCCATTTATGTCTAAAATATTAGAAAAAGTGGTGTCCGCTCAATTGTGTTCTTTCTTGCAAGAAAATGATATCTATGAGAAGTTTCAGTCTGGTTTCAGGCCGCACCATAGCACTGAAACTGCGCTCGTTAAAATCACAAATGATTTACTCTTAGCTTCTGACCAAGGCTGTATCTCAATACTAGTTTTACTTGATCTTAGTGCTGCGTTCGATACTATAGATCACACAATACTCTTAGATCGACTACAAAATTATACTGGTGTTCAAGGACAAGCATTAAGCTGGTTTAGATCATACTTATCTGACCGCTACCATTTTGTCTATTTAAATGGAGAAAAATCGATCATAACTCCAGTAAACTATGGAGTGCCGCAGGGATCTGTGTTAGGCCCTCTATTATTCTCAGTATATATGATGCCACTTGGAAATATTATAAGGAAACATGGAATTAGTTTCCATTGTTATGCTGATGACACTCAAATATATATTTCATCACGGCCAGATGAAAACGCTAAATTATCCAAATTGACAGAGTGTGTTAAAGATATAAAAGATTGGATGACGCGTAATTTTCTTTTATTAAATCCAGACAAAACAGAGGTACTACTTATCGGTTCAAAAAACCGCCCACAAAACCTCTCGCAATACAACTTTAATATAGTAGGATGTCCTGTTACTTTATCCTCTACAGTAAAAGACCTGGGTGTTATACTCGATTGCAACCTGTCTTTCAAAAATCATATTTCATATGTTACAAAAACCGCCTTTTTCCACCTTAGAAACATTGCTAAGCTACGTAATATGCTATCAGTTTCTGATGCAGAAAAGTTAGTTCATGCATTCATGACCTCGAGACTAGATTACTGTAATGCTTTATTAGCCGGTTGTCCTGCATCCTCAATTAACAAGCTACAGTTAGTCCAAAATGCCGCCGCTAGAGTTCTTACTAGATCAAGAAAATATGATCATATAACACCGATTTTATCATCACTGCATTGGTTACCTATAAAGTTCCGTATTAATTACAAGGTATTGCTACTGACTTATAAAGCCCTAAACGGCTTAGCTTCAGTCTATTTAACGGATCTTCTATCGCCCTATAATCCATCGCGCTCTTTAAGATCACTAAATTCAAGGCTTTTGGTCATACCTAGGATATCCAGAACCACCAAAGGAGGGAGAGCATTTTCACATTTAGCTCCAAAACTCTGGAATAGCCTTCCTGATACTGTTCGTTGCTCAGACTCGCTCTCCCAGTTTAAAACTAGATTAAAGTCGCATCTCTGACTTCCGGTTATGGCCGCAAACTAGAAGGTCACGTTCAAACCTGCTCTCTACAACAATCCTGATTAATCCTTTTAATTGAGCCATAAACTTTCCAAAGCTGCGAAACTGGTGCAGAAATGCCTAGCACTGGAAGAGGGAGTAGAGATAGACCCAAATCAACTACGCAATCCAAGTTAACAGGCTTTGGATCGCACGGTACAGAGCAGCCAGCTAACAAAGATGCTAACGTTACGAACGAGGCAGACGTTAGCGCTGCTAGCAAAGAAACAAACGAAGGGGATGTGAACAATAACGCGACGATTCCGGCCGTCAATGATCAACAGCTGCTAAGTATGGTTAAAGATGAGATATTGGGAGAGATACGCAATTTGAAAACAGAGTTCGCGGGAAGATTTGATGGAGTAATGAAAGCTATAGAAGAAACAAGAAAGGAGATGTCTGAATGCACAGAGCGGATGACCGAGGCAGAGGTGCGTCTGTCTAGCGTGGAAGACGAGCAGGGCGAATTGAAAGCGGTGGTCGAGAGTTTACAGAAAAGAAATAAGCATCTTGAGGACAAAATGGTCGATATGGAAACAAGATCACGTTTGAACAATCTTAGACTGGTGGGTCTCCCTGAAAATTGTGAGGGCTCCGACATGTGCGGGTTTTTGGAGAGTTGGTTGCCAGACGCGCTGGAGTTAACCCCAACGCGCCATCCTTTAGTCCTGGAAAGGGCGCACCGCGTCGGGCCAAAGAAAGACACCGATGCCTCGCCAAGAACGGTAATCATGAGATTTCTTAATTACAAGCAGAAAGAAACCGTACTGAGAGCTGCCAAAACAAAGAAGGATATCCTCTACAAGAACCAACGTGTGAAGCTGTTTGCTGATGTTGCTACGGAGGTGCACAGGCAACGGAAGCAATTCGATGTTGTTCGCGACCAGCTCCGTAAACTAGGGGTGCGGCATGGCATTCTTTCCCCTTCTATGTTGGTGCTGACATACAAGGAGAAAGTCCACAAGTTTACTTCATCAGCGGAGGCCAAGATCTTTGTCCAAAAGATCCAAATGGATACAGAAGGAACAGAATGACTTGTGTTTATAGGTACTGCCACTGCCGTAACAACCACATATTGTAGGTATTATTGATAAGGCATTTTTGAAGTTGTAAATGCAAGTACTGTTCACAAAGGATACATTATTTGAATACAGTAGCAGGTGAACGTTGAGATGTTTTATACTGACAACAGTTCAGATCTCAGGAATCTGACGGTGTTAGCGGTTGGAAGTAGAGTACTTTAGGGGTTTGCCCAGTCAGCTGGGAAGGGTGGTTGTTTTTTTTTGTTTTGTGATGTTCGTGCTGTTCGTAGCTTTTAATTTATGTTTCAGTGTTCTACTGTATGTTAGCTCTCAGACACATTTATATGGTGCTAAAATAATGTTATTGTATGTTTTGTTCGGATGACACAAAAATTTGAAATTAAATATACTTCCTGGAATTGCAGGGGCTTAAATAAACCTAAAAAGATCAAGCAAGTTATGAATAAAATAAAAGATCTAGGCTCTAAAATAGTTTTCCTGCAGGAGACCCACACTCTTGAGGAGGAAAATATCAGAATAAGCAGGAGGTGGCAGGGATCGCTGTATGCATCCTCATTTACATCTAGAGCTCGAGGTGTAATTACACTAATTCATAAATCGGTTCCATTGCATGTCACAAACGTTATAAAAGACAAATTTGGAAGATACTTGATTATTCAAGGATCTATTTTACATGAAAATTTCAACTTAGTAAATGTATATGGACCTAATATAGATGATGATCGATTCTTTATAAATTTATTTCTAACCATTTCTTCTCTCTCAGGAAAAAATATTATTGGTGGAGATTGGAAC
Organism: Scardinius erythrophthalmus; assembly: GCF_964197995.2. Lineage (NCBI taxonomy): Eukaryota > Metazoa > Chordata > Actinopteri > Cypriniformes > Leuciscidae > Scardinius > Scardinius erythrophthalmus. Next base: position 40,292,578 of record NC_138239.1, on the reverse strand, counting down.
TGCGTTTTGAATCCAATCCTTGACCGATGCACCGGAATTGACCAGACTCATCATAAAAGCAGAGAAATCATCCAGAACTTTTTGAAGGAATTGCAGTTGGTAGATATTTGGCGACATTATAACCCAATTGATATTACATATTCTTGTCACTCTAAAACATTTAATACATATTCTCGCTTAGATTACTTTCTAATTTCGGCAGACTTGTTGCCCTATATGGGAGAATGTTCCTATGATAGTATTACAATATCTGACCATGCTTCATGTAACATAAAATATACTCATAAAGATTTATTGATAGACCCTCCTAGATGGTGCTTACATCAAAAATGGCTCAAAGATGAATCTTTTGTAGGATATGTGGGGAATAAAATTGATGAATATTTTAGTATAAACACAACACAAACCACTGCTCGTATCAAATGGGATGCTTTTAAGGCCTGTATAAGGGGTTATATCATTTCTTATACTTCTTCAAAATCTAAAGAGTTGCGCAAGAAAAGACAACAACTAGAGGAAAAAATAAAGAATTTGGAGAAGCAGTTATTTAGATATAAGAATTTACAAGTAGAAAAAGAGCTGTTGCTGTTAAAAGCACAGTATAATAAAGTTACAGCGGATAGGGCAGCCTCCAACATATTAAGATTAAATCAGTCTTTCTATGAACAGGGAGAGAAGCCTGGTAAGATTTTAGCATGGCAAATAAAACAATTAGAAGCACAAAAAAATATAACAACAATAATAAACACAAAAGGAGAAACAATTGTGGATCCAATAGAGATAAATAAAGAATTTAGAAATTATTATGAAAAACTTTATGATTCCCAGGGTCAGACCGATCTAAATGCACAAAAAAAATTCTTAAACAAGTTAAACATACCAACTATTGCAGAAGACCTTAGCCATCAATTAGACTGTGACATTAGTGAAGATGAAATAGTCAAAGTAATTGATAGCATGAGCACAGGTAAAAAAGCTGGACCTGATGGGTTTCCAATTGACTTTTATAAAAAGTTTAAGGGAAAGTTGGTAAAGCCAATATTGGAAATGTTGCAGGAAGCTTTTATAGATGGGGACCTCCCCAACTCAATGGTCAGTGCATTAATTATCTTATTACCTAAGCCTGGAAAATCTAGGGATAGATGTGAGAATATGAGGCCAATAAGTCTGCTTAACTCAGATCTTAAGATAATCAGTAAATTACTAGCAATTCGTTTACAGGAAACCCTTCCATTGATCATCCACAGGGATCAAAATGGCTTTGTTTTGGGTCGGCAAGGTCTGCATAATGTTAGAAGGGTTCTCAACGTCATTCAAGCATTAGACGATACTAAGGATACGGCCCTCCTCTCCCTGGACGCCGAAAAAGCGTTTGACAGGGTAGAGTGGGCCTATCTTTTTGATGTGTTAAGACGCTTTGGATTTGGACCGAAAATTCGAAAATGGATACAGTTATTATATTTAAATCCTATTGCTGAGATTTTAACAAATAAAATCGTGTCTAAACCAATTTCAATTAAACGCGGATGTCGACAGGGGTGTCCGTTATCTCCATTGCTCTTTACTTTAGCAATGGAGCCCTTGGCTATAGCAGTACGGTCACATTTACATATAACCGGAATCACAATTAGTCGGGTAGAACACAGACTGTCGTTATATGCAGATGATGTAATTGTATTCCTTTCAAAACTTAATTCTTCTATTCCTGCTTTGTTAAAACTAATTGAGGAGTTTGGTCATATTTCAGGATATGTAATTAACAGACTAAAATCATCTATCTTGTTGCTAGATAAAGGAGAGAGAGAGAATCCACCTATAGTAGTTTCACAATTCAAATCAGTTTCTAAATTTACTTACTTAGGAATATATATCCTTCCAAATTTAGATTTAATTGTTCAGCATAATTATGAATCGATAACTAACGAAATTAGAGATAGTGTCAATAGATGGATTCTTCTTCCCATGTCTCTTATTGGTCGAATTAATATTTACAAAATGAATATACTTCCTAAATTGTTGTATGTGTTTCAGAATATTCCTTTGCCACCCCCTGCAGACTGGTTTAAAACATTTAAGAAACTACTTCTTGATTTTTTATGGTCAAACAAACGTGCTAGAATAAGACTGTCATTACTTCATTTGCCCTATCATGAAGGAGGCTTGATGTGCCCAAACTTAGTATGGTACTACTGGGCAGCTCAGCTTAGATCTATAGGGTACTATTTTAGCAAAAATGACACTCCCCAATGGACAGAAATGGAGAGTAACATTTTGAGTCCTCCGTTACCTTTGTACATTTTTTCTGATACAGAAGCTAATTTGTTGAAGAAAACTAAAAATCCAATAGTTAAAAACATGGTCAAGGTGTGGTATAATGTTAAAAGATACATTAAAGAACCAGTTATTTTATCACGGCTAACCCCAATTTGGGGAAATCAGAACTTCTCCCCAGGGAGAGCCGATGCAGTGTTTAAGCAATGGGCTTTAAATGGATTGGAGAAAATTCAAGATTTATATCCAACAGACTCAGACAACTTGATGTCATTTGACATGCTTAGACACAAATTTAACATTCAAAGGAAATATTTTTTCAAATATCTCCAACTCAGAAGTTATATAGGAACCAATCAAAACAATTTACGAAAACCACCCAAATCTGAGTTAGAAGAAATGATAAGTGAAAAAAGTTTTAAAAGGGGAGCAATCTCCCAACTTTATAAACTACTGCTATCACACTCCCCAGATAATTCAATCCTAAAATTAGAAGCCTGGAAGAAAGATCTGCAAATAAATGTATCACCAGATGAGTGGGAAATGGCTTGTAGTAAAGCACATAAGCAAACTATAAATTCTAGGTTGAGATTATTACAATACAAGTGGCTTATGCGTGTGTATGTCACTCCTGTTAAATTAAACCAATTCAATCCAAATATCCCAGACATATGTGCAAAGTGTGGAGAGGAAAAGGGAACATTGTTCCATTGTATTTGGGATTGTAGAGAAATTAGAACATTTTGGGGAGTAATAAAGCAAACTGTGAATGATATTATTTCTAAAGATCTTCCTCTGGAACCTTCTTTAATCATCTTAGGCTTGTACCCCAAGCACATAGGATATACAAAAAGTGAGATGCTGTTCATTGATATATGTTTATTACAAGCTAAAATGTTGATTGCATTGCACTGGAAAAGCACAAGTAGACCAAGTATTGGACAGTGGGTTAAGCAGATGTTGGCTACTCTTCCATTGGAACGCATCACATACTTGCTAAAAGGAAAAAAGGACTTGTTTGAAAGTATTTGGAGACCTTTCATGCTCTTTGCAGAAAGCACAGACTTAACCGAAGATCAAGAGGAGGATGACACTCATGAATAGTTTCACAGTCAGGGTTCTGCCCGTTGGGAGATGGCTAGTCTCTGTTTACTTGTGTCAAAAGGCATATTGGATATGTTATATGGTAACATTGTATTTTGTGTTTGAGAGCGGGTTCTGTTGTATGTTACTCTAAAAGTCAAATAAAAATATTGTGAAAAAAAAAAAAAAAAAAAAAAAAGTCGCATCTCTTCAGCCAGGCATTCATATAATATTTTTAATCTTACAGTTCAAATTACAATCCGGCCTCTAGTTAATAATCGCCAGAGGAGAACTGGCCCCCGACTGAGCCTGGGTTCTCCCAAGGTTTTTTTTTCTCCATTGGGTCACCTGATGGAGTTTTAGGACACTATTAGGTCACTTGATGGAGTTTTTCGGTTCCTTGCCACTGTTGCCTTTGGCTTGCTCAGTTGGGGATATTCTGGGGATATCTAATTTGATTTTATCAATAAATTCCACTAGAAACAAACCTTGTTGTATTATTTTAATTTAATACTGTGAAGCTGCTTTGATACAATCTGTATTGTGAAAAGCGCTATACAAATATACTTGACTTGACTTGACTTATTGCACAAAAGTATATTTCCAAGTAATATTGATAAGCAAACCTGTTCCTCTAATCCCAGTTTAATGAGGGCTGTGGAAGGAATTGACGATATTGCGGTGTCCACTGGTCAAATCCAGGTCAGTCAGTTCCAGAGGAGCGGAGAGCAGCTACAGCTGGAATGAAGTCAGCTTTGGGACTCTGGATCTGCCAGAGAGCAGAAAAAGAGCAGTGGGTGATGTGGAGAGGGGGAAAAGCCCTGTCGGTGTCCTTGTGTAGATAAACCAATATCCACACAATGATTCCAGACAGGCCACGTTACAAATGGGTGTAGGAGTAACAGGAGTATTGGAAAATTGTTTAAAATGAGGTACAGCTTTGAGTTGTAGTGAGCAATTTTAAGTCAAATGACAATAGAAAGCTTTGGAATTGTGGCATGAGACTTCAACATCCACCTACAAGTCAACAAGGCTTCCATCAAGAATGGAGAACAGCAGCACATACAACCACAAGTTTTCCAGTTTACGTGGAGAATTCTTACAATGCAGCATTAGTAACATCATGAAATTAGTTACACAGAAGTATATTTACACATATTACTGAAGATAGAAGTTGGCTGAGATCAGGTTGTTTTGGTGTCCTCTGCTTGACTCCAGGTCTCAGTAAAGCACAAGATGAGCTGAGTGTGGCTCTGGGACTCTGAAACAACCAGGCCGATGAAAAAAAATGTGAGGTGCAAAAGGACAAGGTTAGAACATAAAGATAAGGGAAAGGCGCAAAAAAGATACTCAAGTCCCTTGTCTTCATAAGAGAGGCTGATGAGCTAACATTAATGCTTAACTCCAGTCCTCTGGAACAACATCCCAGAATGCACTTAAATGGAGCATGAGAAACACTGCTATAACAGACCAGCACAATTAACAAACTGACATTAACAAGCATTCATCAGTGCACCTATGATCACATCCCTAAAGCTCTTTAGTGTGCAGATTGTTAAATGGATCTAATTTCACCTGTCACTAAGTTTGTGGCGCCCTTATCTATCTATATATCTGAGCTCAAGTGGGTCGGATGTCTTTCATATCCCTGAATAACTCCTGCAACACCATAAGATATAACATACACAGTACCTTTCCAATCAAGATTGTCATAATCTCACTGGAACAAAGTGATCAATTTAAATAAGTAAATTGGCAGTAAAAGCACTTCATATATACATATATATAGTAACATTTTAAACACAGGCATCTAAATGGTACATGAAACATTGTAAAGGGATTGTTAGGTGGATGTGGAAAATCTCAGACCTATATAGAGAAAACAGAAGTTAGCATGATAAATGTTCAACAGCTGTTTTAAACCATACATTGTCCAAAATCTGTGTGAATACAGCAAAAGACAAAAGATTAACTCTTAAAGAATGGAAAAATAATGGCACAGACCAGCTGCTAAAAGACTGCAAAACACCCTAATTTATGCTACCAAGGATGCAACAAATATTTATGTAGCACATTAAATCTCAATCTTCATAGCATTTTAGTAAAGGATATAAAAGCAGCACACAAAAGGAATTAACAAGTACTGTAATTCTTACATTTTTACCCAAAGTATTTTACACATACAGCACCATGTTACTATGATCAGATGATTGAAACTGTGTATTCCTAAAGAACATTCACCCCTGGTTTCACAGACAGGGCTTAAGACTAGTCCTAGACTAAAATGTAAGTCTGAGCTGTTTCCACTGAAATAAACTTGCACTGACTGATCTTAAAAATATATCAGTGCCTTTTTAGTTTTAAGATGCACATCGGTAATGTTTTTTTCTAAGCATGTTTATAAAAATTACTTAAATGTCCTAATTGATCTATGGTCTAATCCTGGCTTAGTCTAAGCCCTGTCTGTGAAACCGGGCCTCAATGTCATAATATAGAACAGATTTTTATTTTAGTTTTTCCCTTTAACACCAGACTTAAACCTTGAAGCTGCTGACAATTTATTTCTAATGACATAATGAAGCTGTAACATAACAAAATAAACAACATTAAAACAAACTTCTCAATCACAATAATTCCAACCTTCAGTAGCTTCATTACTCTCCAACTTCCATCACAGACTGACAATGCTGTGAAAGTTCAGCTAGAGGGCATTTATACTCATGGGCACAACCATTGACAGACATGCAAGCAACCCTAAATTAAGTTCACCAAATACACAAACCTCAGTATTATAAGCTTTAAATGCCCTAATTAATAAAATATTATATAACAACATACTAACCCTAAGCATAACCATTGCAAAGCATTTCAAATAATAAAAAAAAAACTAAATAAAAATAATACCATTTAACCCCAGTTTGGTTTCTCCCATCTCCCATGATGCACCACAGCAAAGAAAAAAAAAAGAAGAAAAAAAAACATTTTTGAAGCAGCTCTGGTTTTTCAACTGGTTCCAGCAAGCTGTTAGATAGGTTCTTAAATTCAGTTTTGTTTGATTTTTCAATGTAAATCATGCTCTAACCAAACTTAATTGTTTTACATTTTACGTTGAAGTTGAAATTTGGAAAGAAGCATGACCTGTTCTCCTTAAAAAAGGTCTTATTCGTCTTATTTCCATATCTGCTGTTTTGGCCGATGTTTCATTCAGTCGAGCTGACATCATAACCGATGATATCATGATGCACGAGTTTACCTGCATCTCCAGATTCTCTCCTGCTGCTTGTGCTCTTTCATCGTTTTCTTTTTTCTGACAAATTCTAATGAAAAGTTGGAACTTTTTTTTTGATAGGCTAGTCTGTGAAGGATCTACTCGTTCTCGTTCTCGTTCTGTCCTTCACAGCCTGGGGAAAGAAGGGCGGTAAGCTGCATTCGAAGGAGTCTTTCAACTGGGACAGTTCATTATTTTACATTTGAGTGAGCAATCTTTTATCACTTGTTTCAGTTTCTTCTTCTCCTGTGTTTTGATCTGGAGATTCTGTACTAGAAGATGTGTCATAGCGCCCGCTACTGTATAACAGAGAAAACATGGATAGCTGGAAAATTCTGTCAATGGAGTGAAGAGTAAAGTAGTATTTAAGTAAATTCCTATGTGCACTACTAGTGGACTAGCCTACCCAAAAATTCAGATACGCAGAATTAGAAACATATCTGTTTTATATCAATATTTTAAGCAATATTTTCAAACAATGTAAGTTTCATAAGACTGTATATGAAAAACTATGTAAAAAAAAAGTATATTTTTACATAGGCTACTTAAATAAAAAAGTATCTGGTTACTCGATCAAGAGAGTTAACACAACTACAAGCCAAGTATACTTTGAATAATTAAACTTAAGTATATCTCGATCAAAAGATTGAGTACAAGTACAGGCCAAATATACTTGGACTTTTCTCTCAGTATAAGTCAAGTACACTTAAGTGTAATTAAGTATATTTCTGAGAAGTACATAAAGTATATTTTTGAGAAGTATATAAAATGTAGACTGAAAGTATGCTTTCTTCTTTTTAGTTGAAAAGAAGTATAGTTATAGAACACTTGAATAAACGTATTTTTCGTAAGGAAATTATTATCGCTGTGTACAAGATCAGGTTCAGTTCCATGCTTATTTATTTACTCTATAAACTATTCCACCCGAAAGCTTGTTACTATATAGACTTGAACATGTTAGTTTATAAGACAGTGAGTAATATTATGTTTTAAAAAAAAAGATTTTAATAAGCTACTCAATCAAAATAGTAAACACAAGTACAAACCAAAAATACTTAGAATACTTAATTATACTTTTAAGTATATCTCGATCAACAAGTATAAGCCAAATATACTTAGACTTTTCTGTCAGTATAAGTCAAGTATACTTAAGTGGAATTTGAAGTATATTTCTGAGAAGTGCATAAAAAGTAGACTGAAAGTATACTTTCTTATTTTTTAGTTTAAAAGAAGTATACTAATAGCACACTTGAAACTTCTTTTTTGTAAGGGAAGGTAGTAGCCTACATACGTTTCTTAAAATCTGACTGCAACTCTTCTGAGATTATGTAAATCTGCCCTGAATGTCATCATTACTTTGGAAATGAAATCCCAGCTGTGCCTCATGTGGGTCTGATCCCGGGGATATGAACTCACTTGTTAAATCAGGTGACGTTTTTATGAAAGTATCAATTAGAAAACAATTGGAAGAAAAGATGTTAGATTCAGCATTTAGAGCAGCGTTGAATTACAAATGGACCAGGGCCAAAAGCTGTTCAAGATATATTTGATGGTGCCTTGTAGATCCCCTAAATGATCCAGACCAGTTAAACCTTTCACTTACTTGGACTGTTGTTGGTATCCCCATTTTTAAAGTGTCTCCCTTCCACATTTGGCCAATCCAAATGTGGAACGTTTTAATCAGGACGTTTTAATCAGGCTACTTGTCAGGTCGGGCAAGTAAGATTCTCTTTTACTTGTCCCTGCAAAAGATCCACTTGTCCCGGACAAGCGTTAACGTCGAGCCCTGGGTAAAGGTAGAAGTGCTGATAGTGCTGAAGTGCCAGATAAAGGTCTGGGCCCGTATTTATCAAGCCTCTGAGAATTACTCACAAGAACACTGCCAAGAATTAACTGAAGAGTAAAACATTGCGCAATTCGTGTGTCTGCTAAACAAATACAGTCTTTATGATTTGGTTTCTCTTCACATACAAAACAGTAAGATGTTAGCGAACTACTTTGTTGTTATTAGGAAATCAGACTATATTTAGATTCATATAGACAAATTACAATGGTTGATAAAGATGGTTGTCATAGTGTCTGTCTTTATATTATTACTGTTTTCTGTGTCATTTGAGAAATAATAGTCATTTTAAAGCATTTTAATAGTCTTTCAGCATATATTCTGACTCAAACAATCTGTTTTTAGCAGCAAATACTTATAATAAAGTGAGATGATCTGCTGATCCTGAATGGTTTGTTGAATGAGTATTGATAGTCTATGGCTCATCACTATTATCAGAGCAGCTGAAAAGCCTCTTTATTTCATGTCAATAGATCCTGTTTTCTCCTCATTCATTATGCTGATGTCTTCAGATCTGTAAATTGACACATTAAGCTCATTTTATTGTCAACAGATTTGAGCAAACGACACGATCATATATTGTGACATCTACAATATATACACTCACCTATAGGATTATTAGGAACACCATACTAATACTGTGTTTGACCCCCTTTCGCCTTCAGAACTGCCTTAATTCTACGTGGCATTGATTCAACAAGGTGCTGAAAGCATTGTTTAGAAATGTTGGCCCATATTGATAGGATAGCATCTTGCAGTTGATGGAGATTTGTGGGATGCACATCCAGGGCACAAAGCTCCCGTTCCACCACATCCCAAAGATGCTCTATTGGGTTGAGATCTGGTGACTGTGGGGGCCATTTTAGTACAGTGAACTCATTGTCATGTTCAAGAAACCAATTTGAAATGATTCGACCTTTGTGACATGGTGCATTATCCTGCTGGAAGTAGCCATCAGAGGATGGGTACATGGTGGTCATAAAGGGATGGACATGGTCAGAAACAATGTTCAGGTAGGCCGTGGCATTTAAACGATGCCCAATTGGCACTAAGGGGCCTTTCACGAGTTCACATCTACATATAATTAGTACAATAAGTTTATGCGTATTTGGCATGCTGTCCGGGGGGAGGGCTCCGAGCTCGGAGTTAGGCCCGAACCCAGAGTACTTCCCCCAGTTGGTAAGTGTAGATGGAACTGGAAGTGAGGAGATGGGGTGGAGGAGGGATGCTGACAAACTTTTAATGAACAGAGATAGGTCCGCTGTGAATTTATACTCTGTCATTGAGTTGATTACTGATTAATCTCCAGCTGTGCATAATTTGGTAATTTGGTAAATTGGTCCCAAACCAAGTGCAATCGACTCCCCGCCCCCCAATTAGTATATGGGCAGAGTTTCAGCTCTATAGGGCCCCGGGAACATGGATATATGGGTGAGGGGGCTCATGAGCCCCGGGCTCAAGTTCGCATTTCACCCTATTACCCTAACCTCTGAATTGGGATGCGACAAAACAGCTTCATTTAGCTGGTCATGGTCTTGGCTAAGCCGAAAATACATGGCCTGGCAGCACTGGGGCTGAAACATCCTCACCATGTCCTCCAGTAAAATGTAAAACATAAAAATGACAATAGCCAATTCTGGCTCCATAGCTGTTTACTCAATTATATCAAATGAATTATCAGGATGGCAGCTGTCCTCTCGCACCATTGCTTGGCATCAGGAGTGGTAATCGGGAACACCAGGTTGCGCAATTAGGAAATCCTACAAAGGCTACATGGTGCGCCCTTCGAAGGATGCAGCCTTCACATTGGGACACAGCTATTGTCTGGTCTTGTTGCAGTTACCACTGCTCACCGTCAGACTCCTTACCCGTCTACCTACCTGTGATTCGTCTCGTCAAGCTTCCAGTCTTCTGTCTGTCTTCGACCCGTCGTCCTGATCCAGATCACCTGTCTCCTTGTTCACTCGTCACCTGCACAGAGCATCCACCAGCTAAGTCACCGTCAACAAGTCACCATCGTCTGGTTCCCGGTGTTTCACACTACTCTGCTTAAATAAACACTGTTATCACTCTTATCCCTGTCTGTTTCCTTCTGTGTTGTGACATAGTCATTACTGGGTCCGAATGCTCTTGGAAGTAAATAGGTTTAATATTCAGGTTCAGATAATAGGTATGAAGAAAGATTACTCCAAGACTTGTTTAGAGAGAAAAACGCATCGCCAACATTCACTGGCTTCGTTTTATTAAAGTTCAGAATAAGAAATCAACATCACACACGAAATGTCTTCACCACGAGGTTCAGCACCAAACTGCCAGAGGTTTCACAATTTGTACTCCTAATGGGTTACAGGGTCTTCCTCTAAGCAAAGCATTTACATGAAAATACAGCACAGATCAAATGTTCAGTTAGACCTCTTCGGATTCCTGGAACCTTGCAGACAAGTTTTATCTTGAGTCATTTCTTTCCGAAGTTCTACAAAAAATCTCATTGTTGAACAAAAGCATAACATACATGTCTCTGGCTGCTTGTACAGCAAATTTCCTTTGGAGATGCGAGTCCCTGCACTACAACTGAACATCTGCTGACCTTTTTTTGCTGAAAGCTGTTGACCTATTTCCGCTGGAAGCAACGGTTTTACAACTAAGCATACACATATGATTCAACCTATAGCAATGCTGAGGCTCTTGCCCCATTTCTCTAGAATTTAACACTCGCTTACTAACCATTGTCACAATGCTGATCTTCTCGCTCTGTGGTCAGAAGATCAACCTTGTCTTGTAACATTCGCATTTCACACAAAACATTCTTGTCACTTTTCACCCATTATTCCTTTTTGTTAAATTTTTCTTGTTGTCTAATTAACCGCATGTTTCTCAGACTTTCCTGAGAAGCATCTGCTGGTTGTGGTTCAACTTGATCTTTTCTCCTTTTCTTCTCCTACTTTGATGCTTTGTCTTGCTGCTTTTGTATACCTAGCACAATTAAATCGCCCATGCATATTTTGAGTACATTTGTGTTTTGTTCAAGGGATTTGTCGGGAGAATGCACAAAATGTTTTGGATCATCCACAACAACACACACAAGACTCACTCACTCACTCACTCACTCACACAAACACTCACTCCTGTCTGCCTTGATCGATTGCTCCTGTCTTCCTTGCTGCTGCTGTCTGTAAGCTCTGTATAGCTTTTTGTTTTGAATCTCTATTTACTCATCATTCCTTGTCGTTTATATTGCTAAATATAACGTTCTCATCACCATATATCTGACATTATCTAATATTGCCTATCACATTAACCTGACATCGCTAGGTTCATTCTAAAACGCGCTACCATTTCGCTATTCTGTTAGCCTGCCACCCGTGTTTTTGTCTTTTTTCTCTCGCACGCATTCGCCTTTACGAGTCCATCAAAGAACTGTGGTAAGTTGTATCAGTCAAAAAAACACAGTGAGTCATGTCATCTTCACCTGTTATTGTCACTTGCACTGCCTGCCATATGCACAGTATAGCATTATCTGTCAGCGACAAGGGATTCACATGTGATAAATGCAGAGAGATAGTCAGGCTGACGGAGAAGATTTCAGAATTAGAGACACACATCCAAACTTTAATTGAGGATCGTGAGAATGAAAGGGCTTTAGATACTGCTTTGGATGCGACTAGCTTAGTTAACTCTGTACATTGTTCGGTTCCGGCTGTAGTAGAGCCCGTGCAGCAGGGCAACTGGGTGACGGTGAGACGCTGTAGTCGCGGGACAAAACACCGCTCTTCCGTTCCGATAAGAACATCAAACAGGTTCTCTTCACTTAGTGACATACCCACTGAGAATCCTGTTTAAAGTGCCCTAGTTACTGGCGATTCCATTACACGGAATGTGAAAATAGAGACACCAGCCACCATAGTCACATGTTTGCCGGGAGCCAGAGCACCTGACATCAAAGCAAATTTAAAAGTGCTGACTAATGCTAATCATAAACTCTCTAAGATTATTATTCACATCAGCACTAATGATGTTCGACCTAGCCAGTCAGAGATCATTAAAATTAATATTAAAGAGGTGTGTGTACACGGAAGTACAATGTCAGGCACTGTAATTTGCTCTGGTCCTCTTCCTGTTCATCGGAGTGATGAGAAAGTTAGCAGATTGTCATCACTCAATGGCTGACTGTCTAAGTGGTGTCCGCAAAATAACACAGGGTTCATAGACAATTGGAAAAGTTTTTGGGGCAGACCTGACCTGATGAAAAGAGACCTCTTTTCTGGGATGGTGCCGCTCTTCTCTCTAGTAATATGGCTCATAGTCATAGAGCTCAAACATGACAGTCTGGGGCCCTGGTCAGGAAGCAGACAGACTGGCTAAACCGACTGTCTGCTAGCCGTCTAAAGTCATAGAAGTAAGATAAATCGCAACACATAGAGACTCTTTCACCTAGATATCATCATATAGAGACTGTGTCTGTTCCCCGAATTAGGACATACAAAAACCTCTCGAACCCATTTAAGGGTAACATTTTTATTGACGTTCAACAAATAAAAAACAGATATGATACAAATGAGCACATGATAAAGCTCGGTTTGCTTCATATTAGATCCCTATGATATGATTACAGACTATAACCTAGATGTGCTGTGTTTGACAGAAACTTGGCTAAAACCAGACGATTACATTACTTTAAATTAGTCTACCAGGGCACCATACAGACTTTTTCAAAGAATTTGCAGATTTTCTATCAGAGTTAGTACTGTCTGCAGATAAAGTCCTTTTGTTGGTGATTTTAATATCCATGGTGATAATGAAAAAGACGCATTAAGATTGGAATTTAAAGACATTCTGAACTCTATTGGAGTTAGACAACACGTGTCAGGATCTACTCATTGTCGTAATCACACTCTAGATCTAATAGTATCACACGGAATAGATGTTGATGCCGTTGAAATTCTGCAGCAGAGCGATGACATCTCAGATCATTATCTAGTCTCGTGTAAACTTCATTTAGTCAAGGCTAGCATAAGGGAAGGGGAAGATGGCGCCGCTATGTTTGGCTTGCCACTTGCTTCTCTGTTTTTTCATGTTTGTTTTGGCTACCGTCTCGCCGATTATTGTTTATGATCGCACTACTCTGCTGGAATTGCTTTTTACAACTAATCGCCTCCTAAATGCCCAGTCCTTCAAATCACCACCGCCACTGTTGACATCAATTCCTTCTTACCTGAGACGCCCTGTCTGTCTGCTACCAGGCAGTAAGCGTCGCAGAAGACGCGGTCGGAGAAGGGGGTTACATGTCAGGCTGAGGACTCACCTGGATTCTCTGTCACCGAGGACTGGAAATCAATCAGGACTAGGCAGTGCTAGAAGATCGTGGGAATGCTACCGATGGCTTCGGCCGGTTAATTCCAACACTGCCGTTCCACTTCCGTGTCCCCGCCGCGTCAAAACATCTACCCGGGGTTGCGTCCAAGGAAACCTCCGTCCAATTCCTCGTGTGACATCGCCGCCTGTCAACTTGACCACGTTTCGCATGGCATTATGTAACACCAGATCGCTCAATAATAAAACATTTGTCCTCAATGATGTCATCTCCTCTTACAATCTGGATTTGTTTTTCCTCACCGAAACCTGGCTTCCCCCAGGTGACGTCAGTGCCTTTTCGGAACTCCTCCCCTCTGGCTATCTTTTCCTAAACACCCCGCGGCAAACGGGTAGGGGCGGGGGGATAGCTACTACACACAGACAGTCCTTGATATGCCGCCAGCTGTCCACTAGAGGGTATTCCAGCTTTGAGTTACAAGCATTTGTGCTCACACTACCCTGTCCTATCTTATGTGCAGTAATCTACCGGCCACCAAAGCTAAACAAGGATTTTTTAAATGAGTTTTCAGAGTTTCTGACAGAGTTTCTGGCAAAGTTTGATAATATTCTAATCTGTGGTGATTTTAACATTCACGTTTGCTGCCCCTCTGATAAACCTGCTAATGATTTTAAGGCACTTTTAGATTCATTGGACCTTATCCAGTCCATATCCCGTCCCACTCATAGGTTAGGTCACACCCTTGACCTTATTATCTCTCGTGGGGTGATAGTGTCAACCTGTGAGGTCCTGGATTTTCCCATCTCTGACCACTCTCTCATACGGTTTGACATCTGTGCTGTTCCTCCTGCTCCCTCGTCCACTGCCTCCCATCGTCGTCGCATTATTACTCCATCTACAGTTGATAACTTTGTTGCTGCCTTCTCTGTTTCTGATATCGTCTCCACTGCTGAATTGGCAGTGTCTCTATGTCCTGACCTTCTCCTCTCCTCCTTCCACACCATCTGCTCCCAGATTATGGACTCCGTTGCGCCCTACATGGTAAAGACGACCAAAGGTCCATTGAACCCCTGGCTCAATGATTCAACTTGGGCCCTCAGGCGCCAGTGTAGACAGGCTGAGCGAAAATGGAAGAAGGATAGGCTGCAGGTGTCACTGGAGATGTTTAGAGACAGTCTTGCCACCTATCAGAGAGCAGTGAAGGAAGCTAAAGGACAGTACCTTTCTAATCTCATCAATAGCAATAGCCACCGTCCTGGAATCCTGTTCAGCACTATTAATTCTGTCATAAATCCGGTGTCTGTTGTTTTGAATGATGTATCAGAAAATACATGCAATGCATTCAAACAATACTTTTTGGACAAGGTTTCGTCTGTTAGGCAAACTATCACACAAGCTTCTGCTGTTGCCTTTTCCTCCCGAGCGACGCAATGTGTGCTGGAGAACTTTGATGCAGTTACTCTGGAGGACCTCAAAAAAGCTGTCCATGAGCTGAAGCCTACCACCTGCCCTCTAGACGCTGTTCCTGCCAGGATTTTGAAAGAGGCTATTGACATCGTAGGTCCTTTTCTTGTCTCCTTCATAAACAGCTGTCTTAGTTTGGGGACTGTTCCCACTGCTCTCAAACACGCTATTGTTAGACCGCTGCTCAAGAAACCCAACCTAGATCCCACCATACTGTCCAATTTTCGACCAATATCTCACCTGTCACTTCTGTCTAAGTTGATGGAGAAGCTTGTTTCCTCCCAGCTACAGTCTCACCTACAACTGCACGTCATTAGTGATAAATTTCAGTCCGGTTTCAGGTCTAGACATAGCACTGAATCAGCGTTACTGAGGGTCCATGATGACATTCTTGGAGCTCTGGATAGTAAAAGCTCTGTGGTTTTGGTACTACTGGACCTGACCGCTGCATTTGACACTGTGGATCATGCCATCCTCATCTCCCGTCTTCAACATTTTGTTGGTTTGCAGGGCGCAGTGCTCAATTGGTTCTCCTCATATCTCACTAACAGAACTTTTTCAGTAATGCTCGACGATTTTTCCTCCTCATCTGCCCCTCTGTCATCCGGTGTGCCTCAAGGATCCATTCTCGGTCCTGTTCTGTTCTCTCTCTATATGCTGCCACTTGGACAACTCATTTCCAATCATAACGTTCATTTTCATTTCTATGCAGACGACCTTCAGATCTACCTTCCTGTAATTCTGAACAATCGTTCTGCGCTTGACCCCCTTTATAACTGCCTTAAGGACATCAAGCAGTGGCTTTCCCAGAATTTCCTTCATTTGAATGAAGGAAAGACTGAGTACATCCTGTTTAGCCCTGATTCACCCAACAGTTCTTTCAGTTTTGGTCCTCTAACACCTCAGTTTGCCCCCACTGTGCGTAACTTGGGTGTTATTTTTGACAAAAATTTGCAGTATGACAAACAGATTAGTGCAGTTGTTAAGGCGAGCTTTTACCAGCTAAGGCTTCTCAGTAAGGTCAAACCATTCTTGTCCCAAGCTGACCTTGAAAAAGCCATTCATGCCTTTATCAGCTCGAGGATAGACTACTGCAATGCCCTCTACACTGGACTTAATCAATCACTCCTTAATCGGCTTCAACTGGTTCAAAATGCGGCAGCACGTCTCCTCACCAACACCTCCAAACGCTCACACATCACCCCAGTCCTCCGCTCGCTCCACTGGCTCCCGGTGCGGTGTAGGGTGGAGTATAAGGTCCTGCTGTTCGTGTTTAAGGCCATCAATGGTCTGGCCCCGGCCTACCTCGCCGATTTAGTAACGGTTTATCAACCATCCAGAACTCTCCGCTCCTCTGAACACACCTCTCTGGTCACCCCCAAATTCAAATATAAAAAGTTTGGAGGCCGGTCATTTGCCGTCCAGGGCCCTAATCTGTGGAACGCTTTACCAACAATCCTAAGAAGCATTACCGTGTTGAGTGTTTTTAAATCGCAGTTGAAAACACATCTGTTCAGACAAGCTTTTAACACGTAACCACTGACTCTGACTGATATTTGTGTTTTATTTTCTGTTGTCTATTGATGCTTTTACTGGAAAGCGCCTTGTGCACCTTTTGGCTGTTGTAAGGCGCTATAAAAATAAAATTTGATTTGATTTGATTTGAAGGCTGCAAAGCCAACTCCGTGTTACAAATATAGTAGAACCATAATTTCTACTACTAAATATTGCTTTATAAATAATCTTCCTGATCAGTTTCATCATCTCAGCATCCCAGATAGCTTAGAAGAACTCGATGTGGCAACAAACTATTGACTCTCTCTTTTCCAGCACTTTAGACACAGTTGCTCCTTTGCGCTTAAAGAAGATTTAAAGAAAATAGTCCAACGCCGTGGTACAAGCGAGCACACTCGGCCCTTAAGAGAGCAGCCAGAAAAAAATGGAGCGAATCTAGAAGAAAACAAAACTAGAGGTTATTCGCATTTTGTGGAGAGAGAGTACGATTGCTTACAGAAAGGCCTTAAAAGCTGCTAGATCTGCTTATTTTTCAACCCTATTAGAAGAAAACAAACGCAAGCTAAGGTATTTATTTGATACAGAGGCTAAATTAAAGAGAAATAAAGCTTCAACCAACATTTACAAGCAGCACAGCAGTAATGACTTTATGAACTTCTTTACTTGCAAAATTGATGATATTAGAGAGAAAATTATAACTTTGCAACCGTCTACTACAGTTTCACATCAGACAGTGCATTGTAGAGTCCCTGAGGAAGAATTGTCTAAATTTGTTAAATCAAAAACATGTATGTTAGACCCTATACCGACTAAGCTACTGAAAGAGATGCTTAAAGAGGTCATAGATCCTCTTCTTAGTATCATTAATTCATCTTTGTCATTAGGATACGTATCAAACTTTTAAGCTGGCTATGATTAAACCGCTTGTAAAAAAAAACGCAAGTTGATCCTACAGAATTAGTCAATTACAGGCCGATCTCGAATCTCCCTTTTCTGTCAAAGATACTAGAAAAAGCAGTATCTTCACAACTATGTTCCTTTTTAGAAAGAAATGATATCTGCGAGGATTTCCAGTCAGTTTAGACCGTACCATAGTACTGAGACAGCTCTCATTAGAGTCACAAATTATTTGCTCTTATCATGCGATCGTGGTTGTATCTTGCTATTAGTGTTACTCGATCTTAGTCCTGTATTTGATATTATCGACCACAACATTCTTTTGAATAGACTCAAACATTATGTTGGCATTAGTGGAATTGCACTAGCATGGTTTAAATCATACTTATCTGACCGTTATCAGTTTGTAGCAGTAAATGAAGAGATGTCTCATCAATCACAAGTTCAGTATGGCGTACCACAAGGGTCAGTACTAGGACCATTGCTGTTCACTCTGTACATGCTACCATTAGGAGATATCATTAGGTAACATGGAATTAGCTTTCACTGTTATGCTGACGATACTCAGCTGTATATTTCTTCGTGCCCTGACAAAACGTACCAATTCACAAAATTATGGAATGTGTAGCTGATATAAAAAACTGGATTACTAGTATTTTCCTACTACTTAATTCTGAAAAAACAGAGATTCTAATTATTGAACAAAAAACGTGCTCACGTAATAACCTAGAATACTGTCTAACACTTGATGGCTGCTCTGTCAAGTCTTCGTCATCGGTTAGGAACCTGGGTGTGCTCTTTGATACCAATCTTTCATTTGAAAGTCACGTGTCTAGTATCTGTAAAACCGCATTTTTTCATCTTAAAAATATATCTAAACTACGCATTTTGCACTCAATGATAAATGCGTAACAGATAGTCCATGCGTTCATGACCTCAAGGCTAGATTACTGTAATGCTCTACTGGGTGGTTGCCCTGCACGCTTAATAAACAAACTACAGCTGGTCCAAAACGCAGCAGCTCGAGTTCTTACCAGAACCAGGAAGTATGACCATATTAGCCAGGTTCTGTCAACACTGCATTGGCTTCCTTTTAAATATTGTATACATTTTAAAATCTTGCTAATTACTTACAAAGCACTAAATGGTTTAGCTCCACAGTACTTGAGCGAGCTCTTAACGCATTATAGTCCTTCACGTCTATTGCAATCTCAAAATTCCGGCCAGTTAATAATACCTAGAATATCAAAATCGACTGCTGGCGGTAGATCCTTTTCCTATTTAGAACCAAAACTTTGGAACAATCTTCCTAACATTGTCCGGTCAGTTTAAATCTAGACTAAAACACATTTCTTTAACCTGGAATACACACATTATTTACTTCTATAATTCAAATCATGTAAAATATTAGGCTGCATAGATTCGGTCAGCTGGAACCAGGAACACTTCCTATAACACCTGATGTCTTTGTTACATCATAAGAAGAATGCGTCTACGCTAATATTAGTCTCTCTTTTTATCCCGAGGTTTACTGTAATCAGCTGGATCCAGGCTGTATCCTGATGAGATGAAGGACCTGTGCCTGAACACGACAACAACACAGCCCTGAAGTGTCAACTAGACTCTCCTGCAAAAGTCTTTTTCCCTTCTCTTCCCCTTCTCTTTCCCTCTGTATAGTTAAAACTTTGTCAAAATGATTCCAGTTCGCATGGATCCGCGGAAATGACTAGTATTTCTGTATGGTGCATGACGGATGGGTAGTTTGGCGATGTCGATTTGTAAAGAAAGACTACGCGTCTGCACACATGCGCATTCAAATGCACATAATTATAGACTGAAAACGTAATACGCATTTTCACGGATTCGCGTTTTGAAGTTTACACAAAGATGACAATTAAAGGGTTTCAGTTTTCAGTTAAAATGTCATGTAAGCGGCCACTAAGTTAATAACTAATGATTTTTATAACAAATTAATCAATCAAACTCACTTTAGCTGGACAATAACGTTTTATAGAGTTGCTGTAAAGTCAGAACAATATCTGTCATTTTACTTTCCTATTTTCACTGTAAAGCTGCAATAGTATTAACATATACTTTGTGTCACCTTGGCACTCATGATTGACAGGTAATCCATGTGTCAAGAAAACAGTGTCTCTGATTTACAGTGCCAAACTGACTGGTCATTTGTTGAATCCTGGGTATCTGGCTCCTTCCAGTCTGTTGGGGGGTAAACTGTTGCTGATTGTATTTTCCTTTGATTGTTGGGTGTGAAATTCACCCAAGCAAGTATTACGCAATGTTGACACCCTGAGTGTCAAAATCTTTGCTGTTTGATCAATAGGTTAGCCTATATGTTAACTGAGTCAAAATATTTGAGTCAAGACATTCAGGAATAGGGTTAGGGCCTACAAAACACTGGCTATATTCATTAAAATAATATGTCACAGTTTTAGAATGTTTTAAGAACAACTGTGTGTGTGTGTGTGTGTGTGTGTGTGTGTGTGTGTGTGTGTGTGTGTGTGTGTGTGTGTGTGTGTGTGTGTGTGTTGGTGTGTGTGAGCACCTCAGTAGGATCAGTAGTACCTGAACTATAGGTTTATGTTAATGCCAAAGACAAAGAATCAGACACGTTCATCAAGCCAAAGAGTCCTAATTACCCACACACCCCATACTATATTCTTCTCAATAAGAAAAGGTGTTGTTGTTGTTGTTTTTTTTCTAGAACATCTGTATCGGTTTCCTGACGCCAATAGGATCAGTGTTAAAAAAGACAAAGAATCAAAACATTTATCTAACTCACAGTGAAGGTGTTTACGAGTGGAACTGGCGGGGGAAGAGTGCATCCTAAATGGGTTTGTTAATGGCTCAGTATATAAGGAAGTACGCTGGCAACAAGCAGATATGTTTTCGCTTTGGAGCCAACAGTTCTCTTCACTCCTGCAAGCCATTCTGAATCATCTTCACTCTACGAGACGAGCGGATCTTCAGTGTGTTGGAGTGATGGCGCGTTCCAGCGAGATCGCATTGCCTGCTGCTGATCTGTGCAGTGATCTGCCGACAGTGTGTGTGTTTCTCCCTGGGCGCTTCAGCACTCTGCTGAGCTTTTTCCTCTCTCTAAAAGAGCTGCACGCGGTACGTCTTTTTCAAGACGGTTCGTCCGTGTATTTACTGGATGTGGGCGCGTAATTCATCTGCCTAACAGTCACGAGCGCTGTTTCGCGTGTTGGGCTTAATTACGCTCGGCAGCGCTCATGGATGAGTCGTGTTTTCATTGCGGGAACATGACCATCGCGATGTTTATAGATCGAGACTCAATGATCTCAGTGTGGGTAGAGTCCCCTCTGCCACACCCCAATCTATCTCTTCCTACGGGATACTTTGGCTGGTGACCAGGGTGATCTGAAGGTTACAGTGTGGTATAATAAAAAGAACTGATGCTCTTTCTCTGAGCCCCAAGAGGCTGTGGATGACAGCACGCGCCGCCCACGGGCCATGCTCCTCTCATCCCCCTCTGTCGCCAGACCCCTGCCAGAGCACGCCCCTGTGGGACGCTGGTCCTCCCCTGAACTCCTCTGGCAGGATGCGGTTAATGACCGTGCCCCCGCACAGGGCCGCTATGCCACCCTCGCCTGGGCCGGTCATTCCGCCTCGCTGCACCACCGACGGTAAGTCTGTGGTTTGAATGACCCTGCTGGCACAGTTTCTGGAGGCCTGGCTAGAGCTTCCCAGACTGTCCCGCTGGGTCGTGAGAACCATCAGGCTCGGCTACGCGATTCATTTCGCGCTGTCTCCTCCCCGCTTCAGGGGAGTCCGCTTCACTATGGTCGGTGGCAATGCCCCTGTCATGAGAGCGGAGGTCGCCACCCTATTGGCGACAGGTGCGATCGAGACTGTCCCTCCAGCCGAAATGAAGTCCGGCTTCTACAGCCCCTACTTCATTGTACCGAAGAAATCCGGTGGGTTACGGCCAATCCTCGACCTGCGCGTCTTGAACTGGTAGTGAACCTGCAAGCGCTGCCCTTGGGAGGAGGCAGACCCAGCCTTTGCACTGCTCTGTCCAGTACGCACCCTCCGTGCTTACGTAGACAAAACGCGGTGTTTCAGGACCTCAGACCAGCTCTTTGTCTGTTATGGTGGGAAGCTGAAGGGAAAGGCTCTCTCCAAGCAAAGGTGTTCCCACTGGATAGTGGACGCCATTGCTTTGGCATACCAGCAGCAAGGTCGACCATGCCCCCTTGGTCTGATGGCCCACTCCACTCGGAGTGTGGCATCCTCTTGGGCTCTAGCGCATGGCGCCTCACTAACAGACATCTGCAGAGCTGCAGGCTGGGCGACACCTAACACATTCGCGAGATTCTATAATCTCAGAGTGGGGCCAGTTTCTTTTCATGTACTCGCTTCAACTAGCCGGCAACTAGATTCTGCTCAGGTGTCTTTGCTTGCTCGCCATTCCTCTCCACGGACGGGATACGTGCGATATTTCCTCAGGTGAGCCTCCCCGCAGGCCCTGAGTTCCTCCAGCACTGTTGACGTCAACGCCAGAGTTATGCCACCGGCAGCTTTCGCGCTTGGCTAGGTGCCTCCATGTGCATGGTTCCCCCCCTGGGCAACCCCCACATGTGTATTTCCACTGTAAGCCTCTCTGAGCATGTGTCTTTCCCTCGGCAAGCCACCTTGCCACCCCTGGGGTTAAAACATTCCACCTGCGGCTGGACACCCCAGTGACACTCCATATGCAGCCCCTCCGGGTCATATGTGTGTTCTAAGTCCCCCCCCCCCCCTTCGGGTTGGGCATAATTGCATATTTCCGCTGAGATATGCTTCCCAGTGTACCTTGGTATTCTTGTGCTAAGTAGGACTCCTTCGTCCGTGCTAGTCTCACGACAGGGGGCTCAGACTTACGCAGGGCACTGGAAGACAGCCGAGGTGGCGTGATTAGACTGGGGACCCCATTCGTCGTCATCTGACGTAACTCGGAGTGACCACGAAAGGGTTACGTCTCCCTGCCACTTCCGCTGTACTGCTGGAACGCCGGAGTTCAGTCTCGGCTCCTCAGCGAAGAAACATATCTGCATGTTGCCAGCGTACTTCCTTATATACCCACGACGTGGGGCGGACTTAAGCTATGCAAATTCCGCAGACCCATGGCATTTCATTGCCATTGGCTCATTTTGTATACTCGAAGGTTAGAGGCTTTCTAAGCGAAACCCCATTCGTCGTCATCCGACGTAACTCGGAGTGACCACGAAAGGAACTAAAACATTTTCTGTAAAAAAAAAAACTAAAACAATAAAAGTCACAAAAAATGTATATACACTAAAAAGATGTTTTTGTGTGCGAGCCCAGAGAATCACCAGAAAGCTTTTGATGAAGTGTCATTCTTTAAACATCTAGCCTAAGCAACTGTCGTAAAACCATTAACAAACCCATTTAGGATGCACTCTTCCCCCGCCAGTTCCACTCGTAAACAACTTCACTGTGAGTTAGATAAATGTTTTGATTCTTTGTCTTTTTTAACACTGATCCTATTGGCGTCAGGAAACCGATACAGATGTTCTAGAAAAACAACAACAACAACAACACCTTTTCTTATTGAGAAGAATATAGTATGGGGTGTGTGGGTAATTAGGACTCTTTGGCTTGATGAACGTGTCTGATTCTTTGTCTTTGGCATTAGCATAAACCTATAGTTCAGGTACTACTGATCCTACTGAGGTGCTCACACACACCAACACACACACACACACACACACACACACACACACACACACACACACACACACACAGTTGTTCTTAAAACATTCTAAAACTGTGACATATTATTTTAATGAATATAGCCAGTGTTTTGTAGGCCCTAACCCTATTCCTGAATGTCTTGACTCGAATATTTTGACTCAATTAACATATAGGCCCAAGATGGCGCCGATTGAAATGGCATGCCGTCAGCTCCTCTGCTATTTTCGTTTGTTTCTTGGTTTATTTGTGTCTTTACATTTCTTGTCTTTATTAAGTCAAAATGAGGCCATATCGTTAATATACGATCGCCAAACGCTGCTTAATATCAGATCTACTATAGCGCTATACTCCTTCGAGGATACGACTGGTCCGAGTTTCAGCCTACCACCTCCACCCCTCTCGATGAACATACCTCCATGGTTACGCCGTGTGCCGTGTGCGCTTTCCTGGAGAAAGCGGCGTAGGAGGAGAGGAAAGCGCGGGGGCATTGCTGCTAGGCTGAGATTTTGCCTGGCCTCCTCTCGATTGATCTGTCAACCTCGTCTGGATGCTGTGCGGACGGAGATAAATCGCGGCCTCTACATCCCAAGGCGCTCTCTGGAAATTCCTTATCAATGGATTGTACACTTGTCAGCGGACTCGTTGGTGCCTCCCTGCCGTCGCCGCTCACCGCGTCTTCGGCGTGGTGGGGTGGATTGTCATCATCTCCGTCCACTTTGTCGGGCATCGCACATTGCTTCGCAACAGGTCTGTGAATCATCTTCGATCAAAATGGCTCTAGTAAATGCAAGGTCGCTGGGAAACAAGACGTTTATTCTTAACGACTTTATAAACTCTGGCAACTTAGATTTTTTATTTGTGACTGAGACTTGGCTGTCTGTTGGAGATAATACTCCTTTCTCTGAACTCACCCCCCCTAATTATCATTTTTTTAATTCACCCCGTTTGTCTGGTCGGGGTGGAGGACTGGCATCTGTTTTTAGAGATGGTTTTTGTTGTAGAATCTTAGAAACCGACAGTTTCACAAGTTTTGAAGTTCAAAGTTTTGCGCTGGACTCGATGAACTCGTTGGTGGTGGCAGTGGTTTATCGTCCACCAAAAACAAACAAAAACTTTATCGCCGAGTTCTCCGAATTTCTAGGGGATATTACCCCTAAATTTGATAGAATTCTAATTGTGGGTGATTTTAATATTCATGTTGGTTGTGAATCCGAAGTGTTAGTGAAAGAGTTTCTTAGTCTCATAGAGGCGTGTGATTTTGTCCAGTGGGTGAAAGAACCAACACATGCACAGGGTCATATTTTAGACTTGGTGTTAACACATGGTTTTTCTATTTCAGATGTGCATATCGATGATTTGAGTTTTTCAGATCACAAGCCTATAATGTTTACTGCTGATATTTCCTGTCACACTACTGAAATAATGAGACCTGAAAAATGGTCACGTGTTGGCCTTTTTGCTCCAACCTCGGTGGAAAAATTTTCAGTGACATTCAAAGAGACCTGTGATTTGCTTTCCTCAGATTATCTTGTTAATGTGTTAAATGTGGACGAGCTTCTTAATACGTTTAATTATGTATGCACTAATGTTTTAGATACTATTGCCCCTATGAAACTAAAAAAATATAAAAACAAAATAGAACCATGGTTAAACAACAATACACGTAGTCTGAGGAAAGCCTGCAGAAGGGCAGAACGCAGGTGGAAAAAGGATAAACTTCAAGTATCCTACGACATGCTACGGGAATCTTTAATGACATACCAAAAAGCAGTGAAAGTTGCGAAATCTCAGTATTTTTCTGAGATAATTCGCAAAAGTACAAATAGTCCCAGGGCTTTATTTAATATCTTGAATTCTGTTTATAATCCAAATGGCAAAATTTGTTTAGTGGAGTCCTCAACTTTGTGTGAAAATTTTTTGATATTCTTTAAGGATAAAATTGATACAATTAGACAGTCCATTATTCCTTGTACTGACGACCCTGTTGATTTTTTAATTCCTACTAAGTTTTTTAACTCATTTGAGCCGATCACATTGCTGGGTTTAATGGATTCAGTTGCTAAGCTGAAGCCTACTACCTCTGCATGTGATATTGTTCCGACCCAATTTTTTAAATTGATACTTGATTGTGTTGGGGATTGGATTCTAGCAATTATAAATAAGAGCATTCTTTCTGGGATTGTTCCATCCTTTTGCAAACATGCTATGGTGAAACCTTTGTTGAAAAAAACAGGTCTGGATATAAATATCTTATCAAATTTTAGGCCAATCTCAAATTTACCTTTCATGGCAAAAATCTTAGAGAATGCTGTATCTGTGCAATTGCAGAGCTTTCTAGAAACAAACAATATTGCAGAAAAATTCCAATCTGGATTTAGGAAAAAACATAGTACTGAGTCAGCACTTCTAAGAGTGTTAAACGATATTTTATTATTTGTTGATTCTGGGAACTCAGCAATCTTGGTCCTATTAGATCTGAGCGCAGCATTTGATACAGTTGATCATGAAATTCTTTTAACGCGTCTTGAAAAGTGTGTGGGCATTCAAGGAACTGCCCTTAGCTGGTTCAGATCTTATCTTAGTAATAGAACCTTTTCAGTGGGTATTGGTCGCGCTGTATCATCTGTAGCACGAGTCGCCTGTGGTGTTCCTCAAGGGTCTATTCTGGCTCCCATTTTATTTTCATTATATATGTTACCACTAGGCTCAATTCTTAAGAAGCATGGAGTGTCCTTTCATTTTTATGCAGACGACACCCAAATCTATCTCCCTTTGAAACATAATGACAAGCAAGGCCTAGAAACTTTGCTTGCCTGTTTAACTGATGTACGATCTTGGATGTCTTTGAATTTCTTTCACTTAAATGAGAGTAAGACGGAAGTAATTGTTTTTGGCCCCTCTGTGGGGAAAGCAAACCCGAATACTGATTATGATTATTTAAACTCTTATATCAAACCCACTGTGAAAAATTTAGGAGTTCTTTTTGATTCATCTCTCAAGTTTGACCAACATATAAATTCTGTGGTAAAGTCTTATTTTTTCCATATTAAATTGCTGTCCAAAGTCAAAACTTTTTTATCTTTTAACGATCTTAAAACTGTCACACATGTTTTTGTTTTATCTCGTTTGGACTATTGTAATTCTCTGTATATGGGATTACCCAAATCCTCCATGTCACGGCTTCAGATGGTCCAAAACGCTGCTGCCAGGTTTTTAACTGGGGTTCGTAGACGAGAACACATTACTCCGATACTATCATCCTTAAATTGGTTGCCAGTGTGTTATAGAGTTGATTTTAAAATTTTGTTGTTAGTTTTTAAGGCTTTGATTGGTCTGGCACCATCCTACTTGTCAGATCTTATAAATGTGAAAAAGTCAACAAGATGCTTGCGATCCTCAGACAGCATTATACTGTCGTATCCAAGATCGAGACTGAAGTTGCGAGGTGATCGTGCTTTTTCAGTGGCCGGTCCTAGGATGTGGAACAGTCTTCCCTTATCTGTGAGGTCTGCTACGTCTGTTTATGAATTTAAATCTAAACTACAGTCGTATCTATTTACTCTTGCATATCACTCATAATTTTGATCTCGTTAAAACCTATCTATAGTGTTTTATTATCTGTTATTAATATATTGTGTGTGGTTTTGTTTTATATTTATTAACTTGTACAGCACAGTGGTCAACGTCTGTTGTGTTTATTTGTGCTTTATAAATAAATAAAATGAAAATGAAATGAAATGAAATAGGCTACCCTATTGATCAAACAGCAAAGATTTTGACACTCAGGGTGTCAACATTGCGTAATACTTGCTTGGGTGAATTTCACACCCAACAATCAAAGGAAAATACAATCAGCAACAGTTTACCCCCCAACAGACTGGAAGGAGCCAGATACCCAGGATTCAACAAATGACCAGTCAGTTTGGCACTGTAAATCAGAGACACTGTTTTCTTGACACATGGATTACCTGTCAATCAAAAAGTGACACAAATTATATGTTAATACTACTAGCTGCTTTGAAACAATCTGTGCTGTAAAAAGCACTATATAAATGAAGTGACTCACTCACTCACTCACACACATTCTCACACACACACACATTCTCACACACACACACAAACACACACACAGGGCTGGACTGGGACAAAAAATCGGCCCGGGCATTTTGACTAGAGACCGGCCCACCAGGTATTATTGGCAAAGCCATAAAGCCTTTGAATGAAAACAAACGCTGTTCTGACAGCGATGTACACTGTCCTGTTGGTATATATGTATCAATCTAATAAACTTAAACCTACACCATCCTCCCTATTCTGGTATTCTAAACAGTACTTAGCGGAAAACAAAAGACTGCTTGGTCGAGTTAACCTCCTGAACTATCTACTACACATGGTGGAAACCTGAAATTAAGACAGAGAAGACTAGAGGTGAGACATGATCATTAATGAGTATTAAAATGAATAAATTACAGATTTAGTGATATTTTCATAAACTATTTATTTACCACATTAACAAACAGCATGGCAGCACAAAATATTTTTTTAAACATGGCAACCTTTAAAAAGTGAAAGGAGAAAGTTGAGAAAGAATAACACTTAATTGAATTTTTGATGGCATTTTACACACAGTACTGGTACAGTATCTAGAAAATGTTGGAAAATACTGACATCATATACAGTACTTACTTACTTAAGAAATTATGATGGGACCCTGAAAAACAGGACACAAGTGAAAGGACAGAGAATGGCATTTGTTGGACTTGCTTATATGATCACAGTACTTGTATCTTTATTCCACAAAAATAGCTGAATCATATACAGAAGTACTTACGTAGGGACTTAAACAGTTGCATGGTCTAGAGAACCCCTTAAAGTATGATTAGACCCTGAAAAACAGGACAGAAAGGAACAACGATTAGATAAATAATAAAATCTATTAAGGATAGATTGTGATTGAATTGTATCACCAAAGACTATTTACTCACTGCATCAATAAAGTCACCCACAACACTTCCACAGCAGCAACACTGAACATATCTTTTTTTTTTTTATGATTAGCAGTTTATTGGATTTTCCAAAACATTTTACACACAAATCAGTCATGAAAACAAATAAAACCAAACATACAACAAAATAGAATGAAAGGAAGACATAACACATCCATAAAAAAAAAAAATAATATATATATATATATATATATATATATATATATATATATATTAATAAAAAACAAACAAAAAAAACACCAATAACAGTGATGCCCAGAGTCCTTGAGTTTGCAACCTTGTCTATATGTAGGTACAGTATTCAATCAAATGTGTCCGACAATCCTGTTACAGAGTTAAATTATATGTTTAAAAGCCAGAACGCCATTAAACGCCCAAAGTATACGCATGATACTTCCCCCATTTCAGGTTATACTCCTCCACTTTATCAAGCAACCTATAGGACAGTTGTTCAAGAGAAGCCAGCTGACCCAAAGCAGCACACCACGCATCCGGTGCAGGTGCGGAGGGGGCTTTCCATTCTTTGACCAGAAGTTTCCGGCCTAACATAAGGACAGACTGGGTCCAGTTAGAGAGTGGAGGGGTTAAATCGCTTAATGCAGAGGGGTCCCCCAAAATAAACAAACTAGGGGTGAACGGGATACTCTGGTCGACAATTTTCTCAACAACTGTATGTAGGGAAGACCAAAAAGCCTGAATTATTGGGCAACTCCAAAGCATGTGTACTAGGGTACCATTTTTGTCCTGACACCTCCAGCAATCGGAGTTCTCAACCAAACCAACCTTATGCAACCTGGATGGTGTCCAATAAATTCTATTTAATATTTTGAATTGGATAAATCGCGTTCGCAGCTCCCTTGAATTTTTTTTTCCATTTCTAAGAATTTTGCCCCATTCTGCATCTGAAAAAGACACCTTTAGGTCAGTTTCCCACGTCATTTTAAGGGACAATATATTAGAGTCCGAGGCCGTAAGGATCATAGCATAGTACACAGAGGCTTCATGACCACGCCCATAAATTGTTAGAACCTTCTCTAATAAGTCGCCACTCGGGATAACTAATGAATGGGAGCCGAAGACCTGCCCCAGGAGGTGTCTCAACTGAAAATACTTCCATTGTTGATTACGTGGTAAGTCAAATTCCTGTCTAAGTGCCTCAAAAGATTTTAATGTCCCATCCTGGTACAAGTCTCCGAGCACCCTAATCCCTTTTTGCAACCAGAGCTTCCAAAGGAAGGGAGATTTATTTATACAGAGTTTGGGATTACGCCAGATCCCGGCAGACTGATGTAGATACGGATCAAATTTAAAGATCTTAGCTACTCTCTTCCAGACCCACTGAATGTGGGAAAAAATGGGATGTGACTGATTCTGTTGGGATAGTTTTGCTGTGATGTATTCTATGGGTGTGAGAGGGGAGGACACCACACTTTCAAGGTGAAACCATGGGGGGGCTCTCTCGGGGGGCAAGGACCACCGTGCCATATGCCTAATGGTGAACGCATAATGATAAAAAAGCAAGTTGGGCACACCTAATCCTCCTCTATCCACTGGCCTCTGCAGCTTTCGCAGGTTCATCCTAGGACGTTTGTTATTCCATAAAAATTTATTACAAAGTTGATCAAATTGTTTGAAATAGCGCAACGGAATTTGGACTGGAAGAGCCTGAAGCAAGTAGTTAAATTTAGGAGCACAAATCATTTTAATGATGTTCACCTTTCCCCACATAGAAAGATACAAAGGAGACCACCGCTCTACATCGGCCCGCAGTTTGTCCAGTAGGGGGTCAAAATTTGTTTTAACCCCCTGAGGTCGGCGGTATCGGTCTTTTATCAGTGTAAAAGAAACTCATAAATACTCTGTTGACTTTGATTTTCCATAGGAGTTTCATACATCAATCGATTCTGTTAAATGTGTATTATTTTTCTGTATACTCACAATAAAAACAAAGTGTTGTGCTTTTCGCCAAATTAAGAAAAATAATCACGGAGCGAGTTCTGCCTTCTCTCTGTCCGTGTAGTCCATTCTGAAACGCGTCCGAAAATGAATCATAACTCAGCGAATACTTCTCACACAGGCACGTGATATATGTCTTTATGAAGCTTGAAATCTCTTCTTTTAAATGAAGTAATTAATAAAAAAAACAAATGTTTTCAACTCATGTAATCCGTTTGAAAGCAAGGAGAGGTACCGTTTTTTCCTTCTGCCTAATTATCTCTATAATGAACTGAGGCCGCCCCGCCCCCGGCGCTATTGACATGGTAAATAGTTTAGGTGATCTATGCTTCGCACCCGCCCCCCGATCAATGCCTTGAAAACACGAAGTTTCATCAGATCAGATTCACTGATAGTTCATCGCGTTTAGAGAGGATGGCGCGTTTCTCCGGTAAAGACGCTCTTCAGATGATTCTGGACAGCGAGGAATAACTCACCTTGGCTTTTCCTCAGAGGAAGATTGTAACTCAGACGAACGGCAGCATGTTCAAGAGCGAATTGATCACGCCGAGTTTTCACGTGAGTAAATACGTGAACTCAAGTGGTCTAGTGGTAGAACATTTGCCTAGCGTGTCAGAGGTTCTGTGTTCGAATCCGCACTCATATAGTTTTTTTTTTTTTTGTCAAATCAGATTATGTTTATCAGTGGTTGTATATCAGGCAGAGACATGTGTGTGTGTGTATTTTGTTTTGTAATTTCACTGGAACGAAAAGAGAGTCTCCACAACGGATTGAAGCGCGCGTCCGAGTGAAGACTGCGCGAGCCTAAAACAAACACAGTATCCGCGTCTGACTCGCGGGAATCCACGGCGCAAACCTGTGAGGGGCTGTGTTTTCTCGTTTATATTCCTTTTAGCATTTTAGCATTTATATTCCTTATAATAAAAATGAAAGACCTATGTTACAGACATATGAAAGACAACATTTCGTTGATTAGTTTTGGATAGATTATACATTTTTACTGTAAAATATCTGCCACCTCAAATAAGCTTTTTTTTGCCAATTTTTTTGTCAAAAATAATCAAATAATCAATCAAATCCTTAACTTTGAAATATGTATGATAAAATGTATACTTTAGTTTGTACAAAGAAAGATTACACTTGAATTGTTGTTTATTTAAATATTTACAAGGTAGATGTAAACAAACTATTAAAAGGTAAATATAAGCCTTTTCTTTAAATAATTTTTATTGTGTTTTATTAGTGACAAATTTGGGGAGAAGATAAATATTCCAAAACTGAAAATACAGTATGAGAATTAACTGCACAATTACATGTTTTCCTTGGCTATTATAGGCCAAATTGCAAGCACAATATGTGGAAAAATAAAAAAGAATTGAGATGCTTCCAACTGTTGCTCTTGCATTCTTGTGGCTCAGTGACTCACCTGAATGAATGGCTCATTAAGTATGCGGTCCTCAGGTGTGAACCACTACATATGCATGATCTGTGACGCCCACTCCGCATATGGCCTTTCCAAACAGAAAGTGCTTTGCAAAATTCAAATCAATGTATTGTGTTATGTGAAGGATTAGGCAGGGTGATTTTCACATAATTTTGAAGAAAAAACACTAGGCGATGACATCCATTAGACAAAAGTCTTATTGGCACATATTTAGTGTGTGTTTTGTGGTCTTATTTCAGAAACTTTAGTTTTTAGTTTTTTCAATAACCACGCATAAACATTATTCTCTCAAAAATGCAGACATGTACATTCTTGTTGCTCACATATTATGGTAGCCCTGTTTGTGCTAAATAGTGTGTAATTTTTTTTTGCCATTACTATGTTTATAAGCAACTGAAAAAAGCACAAATGTCAGGGCATGTCAGAACATCTCAAGGACCCCAAAAACACCTCAGACCCCAGAGGGTTAATGAGATCCGCCAATTTGGAGGGGAATGTTAACCCCAGATATTTAATGCCTTTCTTAGGCCAGGAAAAGGTGCCTGCCTGGAAGAGGGATTTGGGACAATATGATGTGAGAGGAAGAGCCTCAGATTTTGTCCAGTTGACTTTATAACCCGAAATGAATGAAAACTTGTCAATAATTTTAAATAGTGATACAAGAGAATGTTCAGGATCTGAGACAAACAAAAGAATATCGTCTGCATACATCATCAATTTATGACATTTGTCACCAATTTGTATGCCTGGGAATGCAGGCTCTCTGCGTATAGCAACCGCTAGCGGTTCAAGTGCAACTGCAAAAAGTAGTGGAGAGAGAGGGTCTCCCTGCCTCGTTCCTCTTTCCAGATCAAAAGGAAGGGAGATAATGCCGTTTGTGAGCACTGATGCCGAGGGGTGAGTGTATATGAGCCTGATCCAAGCTATGAACTTTTTACCGAAGCCAAAGCATTCCAGGGTGGAGAGCAGATAATGCCACTCCACCCTGTCAAACGCCTTTTCGGCGTCCAGCGAGATAGCAGCAATGGGAGAGGTATTATCCTTAGTGGCCCACATAATATCAATAAGTCTTCTGATGTTGTCAGCAGAGGAGCGTGAACGTATAAAGCCAACCTGGTCAGGATGGATCAAGGAGGTTATTACCCTGTCCAGACGGTTAGCTAAAATTTTAGATAGAATTTTACTGTCGCAGGAGGTTAAGCTAATAGGTCTAAAATTTTTACAGTCTAGAGGGTCTTTTCCCTCCTTCAATATAAGGGTGATAATGGCCTCAGATAACGAGGGAGGGAGTTTACCCTTCTCAAGAGCTTCATTATAGGTGTCTAGGAGTAATGGTGCAAGTTCCTCAGCATACGCTTTATAAAACTCAGCCGTAAAGCCATCAAAGCCTGGTGCTTTACTTGAAGGAAGGTGTTTAATCACGTCACTTATCTCCTCAATAGTAACAGGTGATTCAAGACGTTCGAGCTGGTCCTCTGACAGCACCGGCAGATCAAGACCTGACAGAAAAGATGATATGTCCTCTCTATCCCCTCCCGACTCTGAAGTATAAAGATTTATATAAAAGTCTCTAAAAGCTGAATTAATCTCCTTGGGATCAGTCAGGACAGACCCATCGTCCCCTTTAATAGCAGGAATGGCACTCATTGCTTCCTTTTGTTTAATGTACCTGGCAAGTAGTCTACCCGCCTTGTCACCTTCCTCAAAGTATTTCTGCCTTGCTCGAAATAGAGAGAATTCTGCCCTCTGGGTCATAATTGAATTAAACTCATACTTTAGTCTAGTCAATCTGGTAAGATTATCAGAAGACATATTTTTTTTACAGTTTGATTCTGCTGTTGTGATCTGTTTTTCAAGCTCCTGGAGTTTAGCATTGTTTTCCTTCTTCCTAAATGACGAGTATTGAATTATGTGGCCTCTCAAAAATGCTTTCAAAGCCTCCCAAGCTACCCCTGCTGACGGAGCCGTTGGAAGATTGGTCTCTATATAAAGGTTAATTTGTGATCTAAGTGATGCCTTAAAGGTCTCATCTAATAACAGACTAGAATTTAATCTCCATCTTGTTGACCTAGCTGGCTTATTAAAAGACAGAATATGAAGAAATATTGGACTATGGTCTGAAATAACTATATTACCGATGTCGCTCGCTCCCATTGCTGATACCAGCGACTGAGACACCAAAAAAAAGTCTATTCTGGAAAATGAGCTATGGGGTGAAGAGAAGAATGTAAAATCTCTCGAAGATGGATTTTGTAGACGCCAAATATCTACTAGACCCGATGCTCTGGACATATCTTTGAGCACTGTGTGTGCCCTAGTAGTACGGGCCGACGGTGAACTTCGGTCTAATATAGGGTCCATTACCTCATTAAAATTCCCCCCCATGATAATTGGATAGTCCCCTAAAGCATTCAGTTTCTTCTCGAGTAGCCCAAAAAATGCAGGATCGTCACCATTTGGAGCGTACACATTTGCTAGTATAATACTATTCCCCTGAATCTCACACAGCATCAACAGCATTCTCCCTGCCTCATCTTTACTCTCTTTTAAGCATTTAAATTGTAGTTGCTTGTTAACTAGAGTAGCTACTCCTCTGCTCTTACTACTGCCACAGGCAGCCGCCACAAAGCCCACCCAATCACCCCGAAGTTTTTGAGATTCTTGTGATAATAAATGGGTTTCTTGCATAAATACAACATCACATTTTTTAGATCTAATGAAAGTTAATACCTTCCTCTTCTTTACATTATTATGAAGGCCTCTGACGTTCCAGCTCATAAGCTTTAAACCTTTAGTACTACTAGCTGTAATAATATAAAACGAGTGCTATACAAATTGCGCTGTACCTTCCGAAATGACTCATTTATGAGAGACATCACAAAATAATAAGAGACAAAAAACACATTAAATTTAAACAAAGCGACAAAAATGCATCTGAGAAACCAGACGCTTACACTAATCTTATTTTGGACCGTGACACTCTAACTTGAAGCCGCTATGAACGTGCCCCGCCCACCCCGCACCCATTGCCCTGCCCAAGACAGGCAGTGAGGACACCCACCCTTCTAACTGCCCAACACTGGCATAAACATGAACATTATTAACAAAGAGGAAGATATTTAAAAGCTTAAACAATAGGTTACAAAAAAAAAAAAAAAAAAAAAAAAACCCCGGCCTAAAGAGAGATTTCCCCCTTTTCCTCCCCTCCCTCATTAAATATAATTATACAAACCAAAAATAATTAACCATAAAACCAAATACTTATAAAAAAAAAAAAAAAAATTATATATAATAATAATAATTATAATAATAATAAATAAATAAATAAATAAATAAATAAATAAATAAATAAATAAATAAATAAATAAATAAACCTTGAGTAGCCCATATGCGTAAACCCAAATAATGGGCAAACGTTGCAAGGACAAGACCTGGGATGCCTCACCTATAAAGTCTCAGTTTACACCGAAATATAAGCAGCAGTGTTGTCTTGGACCATATTTAGGTTTTACTAACCTCCAGGGCCCCAAAGGATCCCCCCTCCTCTCCTGAGGGGACAGAAATAGAGTAAATAAATAAAATTAAGGTCAACAGAAACATCATCTGAAAACC
Organism: Scardinius erythrophthalmus; assembly: GCF_964197995.2. NCBI lineage: Eukaryota > Metazoa > Chordata > Actinopteri > Cypriniformes > Leuciscidae > Scardinius > Scardinius erythrophthalmus. The sequence continues at coordinate 40,257,172 of NC_138239.1, read as the reverse complement.
CCAACACAGGATCCAACGACACCCCACACGTCAATATAGTCCGCGAGGGATGGCGATATAAACACTCGGACGACATTCCACAAGTCCATATAGTCTGTAAACCTCCAGTAGCCTAGTATTATTCGCTAGTGCTTCGGCAAAAAACAATAAGAAGAAATGTCGGTTAACGGTCAGAACCAGAACATTTTGTGCGTTCAACTCCACCCTCGTACACTCCGGTGCTCAACCCCTTAAAGCTGCGAAACCGTGGCGCTGAATACCATCACTTCAAAACGCAGCAGCGCCGAGTTATCAAAGGGAATTAATGTAAGCCAAAGCCTTCTTATGGTCATCAAATCGGCGGGGGCCCTGCGCTGATCTCACGGTGAGCACTGCCGGGTAATCAAGAGAAAATTTCGTGCGTTTTTCATGGAGCATCTTCTTACACTCATTGAACTTTATGCGTTTCTCATTAACCATCTTGGAATAGTCGGCGAAGACCATTATACGATGCTCCTTCCAGGTAACTTTACCCATCTTGCGTGCAGCCTCCGAGATGCGATTACGGTCCTGAAATCTGAGAAATCTGGTGATGATGGGTCTTGCTGGCGAGGGATTTTCAGGACCCGAACTCTTGTGCAATCCTCCAATCCTGTGAGCTCTATCGATTTCCAGTTTCTCGGGAAAAGCGAGGTTTAGGATCTCCGGTAAAGTTTTTATGAGGAATGATGTGGTATCCCCATCTTCGCTACCTTCCGGAAACCCGATGAACCGTAAGTTATTCCTTCGCTCGCGATTTTCAATGTCGTCTAGTTTTTGGCGGAGGGCTTCCACCTCTGTAACGGTGGCTGGAGGGTTAGCCTGCTGCCTCTCATTAGCCTCCTCGAGGAAGCCCAAACGGCTCTCAACTTGAGAAATGCGGCTTGTGATTTCAGCTAGTTTGCTGTCAGTTGCACTAGTTGTCACCCAGATAGCCTCCAGCTTCTTGTCATGAGCGTCTGATTTTTCCAGGATTAATGCAGTGAGTTTAGCAAACTCTTTGGCTACATTACCAGGGATGGAGCTAGCATCCGGTTCAACAACGTCGGGATCGTCATGAGGCTGCGGTTTCTTCAGGTTAGGTTGGCTAGCATTAGCCATTTCGTTAGCCTTCGCTCCACTGGAGCCCGCTTTCGAGGGATTTGAAGTGCTTCTGGTGTTATTTGGCATTGTTGCAAATAAAGACAACTTTCCACACAATAACTCGCATAAATATGGACTCTTTGTCAAATTTAAAAGTAAATATCATGCGGGGATGGGCACAGTCCTTCCTCAAGCAGCCATTCTCGTCGATCGCGTCACGTGACTCCAACACTGAACATATCTTAACATATGGTAACCTTTAACCCTTAAAGACCGATACGGCCGCCCGCGGCATAAAATAACTATCGTTCTAAAATGTTTAATAACTTTTGAGTCGCTAATCCAATCTGTATGCTTTAAAATGCACCGTAAAGATGAGATTCACAGCTTTCCCGTGTTATCACGGTTGTCTCTATTGGTCATTCATAGGCTGCGTAGTGCCGGTGATTGCGTCATCAAAATCTGCAGCAGTGATTCGTCAAGGAAACACATGTGGTTTCTTTCTCTGAGCCAAACAGGAACGATTGTTGATGCTTAGTCCCACCCCCTTGCCCAGATTCGTCCAAACGGTCATCAACTCAACCAACAAACATAGTGATTGGTGATTTTAACAACCAATCACGTTTCTTTATACATTTTTAACAAACGCAATGCATTGAAACCTACGCATGAAAACTAACGGATGCAAAGTTTTTGACCATAGCGCAAAACACGAAAGAGCGCAAAACATGAAAGAGCATAAAACACGAAAGAGCATGAGTATGTAAAAAAAAAACAGAAGTACAAATCGGAGGATGTGTTAGAATTGATTTTTTTAAACGAGTCTTTAGACCTGGTTGAACCTTCCGATTCAGAAGATTGTTTGAATCATTTTTATTCATTGTTTGAATAATATTATAATAAATGGCTATAACTTGCTGAGGGATTGTTACATGTAGACAAAATTTCATCTGGAAGTCTAAAACAACCAAGTCTAACTTTCTAAAAGAAAAAAACAAAACTTCAGGAAGTTCTGTTTGAGTTCACACTGAAAACACCACATTTTTTGCTGCCGTTTTTCTTAAAATCCTGTTAATTTCATAAATTCTCTGACAAAAGAAATGTAAAACTGGGACTTTAAATGAGCTAGCTGGAAACCTTAGGTTCTCCTGTTTAAAATGATATATGGCACTTGATGCTTGCTGCTAGAATGGGTTAGAAAAACAAAGAAAATTACAGGTGAGTCAGGCGCCCCAATAATGTTCTAGGTCTTTAAGGGTTAAGAAGTGAAAGGACAGACAGCGAAGGGTGAGAAAGACTTGCACTTAATGGATTTTTTCAGACGATGACAGTACTGGTATGTTTACTCTAGAGAAATGGTTGAATCATATTCTATATAGTACTTACTTAAAATGAACCCACTTCAGGCTTCCAAAATTGACTGACAGTCTGAAATTAAACAAAGACAGATTAAGGCTGTAAGAAAACATGTTTATAAATGCCTAATACCCCAATCTCATATTTATTCTATCTACTGTCTTATGCATTAAAACCTATTAAGATGGACACATTCTAAGCATTTTCTGAGCATGTGACATGTTTGAAGTGAAGATAGATACTAAACCTATTCATTTACTTTTTAGGCAATAACAATAAAGTTGAATTTAATCTTAACTGATACATAATTAGGAATGTTTTGATAATTTTATTTCACCTAACCAGGTTACAAAAGCAGCTTTCTCAGCAGGTCACTCTTCTCAGCTACCCTGTCAATGACCATGTCGGAGTCCAATGACATGAGAATGTCCTTTTCACTGGCCATCAGCATAAACATCTCCAGCCTGTTTCCAGACAGGCTGCTTCGGAGTCTGCTTTTAATGAACTTGAGTGTAGAGAATGTTCTCTCACAGGCAACCTGAGTGAGAGAGAGGGTCAGCAGGTACTTGTATGCCAGCCCAAGGAGATGGTAGGCATCAGACAGCATGTTGAACCGCCTGAGAATTTGATAGCAGCACAGTGGGCAATTTTTGCAAGAATCACAGATTTTGGTCACAATTTCACTTTCTTCGTCCCATTCTTCAGATCTGTCCTCTGCTGTTCTGGTCCTGTAGTCATCTACATGTGACGTCTTAAGCCTTTCCCACTGTCCAGCAAAACTTTTCAGTTCTGACTGAAGGTTATTTACTGTAGCCATGCTGTCAAATTTGAGGAGACATGTGCTGAGGTTTTGAAGTGCATTACTAGGAAGAGAAACTGTTCTGACCTGGCTAAACTTCCTGGGCTCCAACCATGCCAAATCCGCAACAAGAGGGCCATTTGTGACAAATCGTCTGTGGATTGCTTCAATAACTGTGTCCAGGATGGTGTTGTGCACTTTCACCTCATATGTTTTCTCAGCATTGATTTGCAACTCATCTTCAGTCATCTCTCCGGCCATGCGTTTTCTCTTCTTGGCTCTCTTTTCAGGAAGTGCAGCCTCCACTTCCATGTCTGTGTTGTCCTCCCTCTCCTCGAGTTTCTGATTTGTCTGTTTCACAAATGTGTCTGCAGCTGCCTTCACAGTTGGGAAGTCCCTGGCGATACTTTTGAGGCTATCTTGTGTGGCAGTAACCATATGATGGGCAGAGAGAATGTCCATCCCCTTTGACTGGAGGTACTTCGACAGAGGAGTTGTTTGCTCAAACACTCTAAGAAATATCTGTGCTGTTAAGACAGTTTTATGCTTAAAGAGACCCTCTTTAAAGCCTTGTGCTTTGGCACGAACAGCTGGCTTTTCTTTTTCCCTCTTTCCAATGGCTTCCAGCGTGAGCACTACATCAATGAAAAGGCCATCATCTGGTTTTCCAAAATGTCCAAAGATTTTTTGGAGGACATCATGCTTGGCCCACCACCGTGTCTCACCTATTGGACTGAGGCGTCTGTGTCTTGTCTCTTCTTGGGTTTGTTTCTCCCACAGATTAACCCTCTGGAGTCTGAGGGGTTTTCTGGGCCCTGGAGGTGTTCTGACATGCTCTGACATTTGTTGTTTTTTCAGTTATTTATAAACATGTTAATGGCAAAGGTGTAAATTCACTCTATAAAGCACAAACAGGGCTACCATCATATCTGATCAACATGCTTGTAAATCTTTGTGTTTTTTAGAGAATAATGTTTATGCGTGGTTATTTGAAAAAATAAAAATGAAAGTTGCTGAAATAAAACCACAAAACATATAGTAAATATGTGTCCACAAGACTTTTGACAAATGGATGTTGTTGCCTAGGATTTTTTCTTCAAAATGATGTGAAAATCATCCTGCCTAATCGTTCTCATAAAACAATACATTGATTTAAACGTTGTAAAACAGTTTTTTTGTCAGAAGAGGTTTATGCATGGGAGTGGTAATGGCTATAAATATTAATGAGATTCAGACCAGGGGTGTGACATAGACACCCCCCCAATGACTAATGGCCCATCGCAGCCTGAACAAAAGAAGTAGAGGAGGTTTTGTTTTTCAATCTGTTTTATTGTAATTCCTCTATGTGGAGGAACATAATGTTCTAAATTTGCTCTAAGCAAATCAAATGTGACCAAAATAAAAAAAATAATCAGTCTGTTATAAACAAAGCAATTGTGAGCGATAAACAAAAGTAACTTGTACAATCCGACCCCCCAAACATGAAAAGAGCTGAAAGAAGTTAAAGAGAAAACAAATAACGCACACTATAACCTTATAAACAATAATATGTTATAAATTATATGCGACTTTTAATACTGTAGGGCAGTAGCCTACTATTCCCGGAAGCAACCTCCGAGTGGCCCAGCCCATGGTCCCGTGTCGTCAAAAACGTTACGTAAATTCGAAATAGTGCGCGCAGAAGCACATGCGCAAAACCGTTTTGTAAAATGATATATGAATTATTTTTTTAAAAAAAGGACATTTTACAAAACTACGTTTTGCGCATGTGCTCCTGCACGCACTTTTTCAGTCAGAACACAGCAATCAGAGGAGGACGCGCTGAGGAATTCGTGACTGTTTCACCTGTTCAACCACATCAAAGTTTCGTAATTAGTAAGTCCGTGCTTTTTCTCTTTTTGTTCTTATGTGCTGAAGGGCCGCTGTGCCTTAGTGAAACGGTGTTTGTACGTGAAGAGCTCTTTTCCAAAATGCCATAAACCTAAAAAGCTGTCTCAAAGATCCAGCAAAAATAATGATTATGAATATGTAAAATATTGCAATAAGACATTTTAATTGTTTATTAACTTCTGGCAAAGATGAAGTTGACGATAGGCTATTGACTCGCGATCTTCGCAGTAGGCTAGTGAACGCACCAGAGAAATGCACATTTATTAGGCTACATAGTTTTTTGTTTTGGATGGTTTTGTTTAGAACCAGCTTTCTGTAAATATATTTCACATTTTTTAGACCTGCGAGGCGAGTAGGCTACGGTCTGGTTCATGATGATCTCCAGTTCAAGCACCTTATGTTGTGATTGCTAGCCTATTTACTTTTTATGTATTAAATCCAGGAAATTTGTTAATGAAAATAATATTAAAATTAAGATACAATTAATACATAACGAAATTCGTTTTAAAGAATGGATTTGTGCTTTCTGTTTTGAGGTCTCTGTGAAAGTTTGAAAGTCTTTTAGTGCTGCTTCAGAGCGCTCCCCAGATACCAACAAAGTCTGGGCCGAGTCTGGCTTACATTAGGCACCTCTGGCTTAATTCTGGCACTGTTTTTTTCACACTCTTGTGTCAAACAGTATTAGGCTAAGCTCTGGCTGGAGTCTGGCTAACCAAAAGAAACAAAAATCTAATTGTATCTTTTTGGCTGAGCCCTGGCTTGAGCTCGGTATGCCAGAATAAGAAAATATTTGGCTGAGATCTGGTTGGGTTTTGGTAGAAGAGTAAATTAAAGATCTCTGGCATGAATGTGCTCTACTGTAAAATAGCCGTGTAAAATGTGGTGCTAATTGGACCCTAACCCTACATCATTATAAGGTTAATTTTGTCAAAACAGAATAAAATGAAATCTCTTTATTATAGGCCTAGTTAAAAAATACCTATAGATATTTATTCACTTTTACACATCAAGTCTTCTTTCCTTTAAAAAAAGGAAAGGTCTTCTTTTATTATTCTGTTGGCAAGATTATTTTAATGGGTAGTTAAGGAGGTGACACTGTGCAAAGTGAAAAAAAAAAAAAAAAAAACTATGACATGTTTGCAAAATGTTTGAAGACAAAGACAAATGGTTCAGTCTGCAGCATATAAGACAAAAGATTGAATGGGACTGAATGAGTACTTTGTGATTATCCAAATGGTAGTCAAAATGCCACAAACAAAGTTTTGGCGAATTAATTACCATTTGTACAGTCTAACGACAGTTTTACTACAAAAACCCGTGGTTAAAGTGTTTTTTAGAGCAGTCTTGCTCGGCAGACGGATCAATGCGGCGTCTGTGGTTGCTGATACGATGACGCAGTTTGCAATGCATCATGGAAATAGTAGTTGATTTACATATACGGTGTTAAATCCGCTTTAAAAAAAGGACTACTTTTCCCAGAGTGCACCCCGTGACATCATCCCGCCTACCAGAGGATCCGGAAGTTACGTAGCAGTTGTTCAGCGACTCATATTTTCCAACACAGTCTCGCGGTGAAATTCAAATTGTCGTTCTAACTTCGACAATCACGCTATCTTGGTTTTATCTTTTGGAGTTTTAATACATAATCAAGGTAAGTTGATACTTCTAAACTAAGACGTAAGTTAGATTTTAATCTATAGCGCAGTACTAGATAGGCTTTTTTTGGGGTTGTTTTCTGTGGTTGGATTGTATTTGTTATTATGTTAGAGGTTCTAGAATTATCCCCCATTTACAGTGCTTATAGGAAAATATGTGGGCTTACAGTGAGCGAAGTAACATGAGAAAAAGGGCTATTAAAAGAGTCAACAAGATGTTTGAATCTTTGGAAAAAGAAATCAATTCAGGATACAACTTTACAGTCTCCCGAACAGGCAATACAATCACCGTAGCATCATGAAACACCCAGACCACAGAGAAAAAGCCTCTCAAGCGATGACCGATTAATAAGATGTAAGATTTATTTTTGTTTTTTTACTATCATATATTCACTGTTAGCGTAAGGCTCATGTCATAGCAGAGGTGGTGTGGTAAACCTTTCAATACCTGTGTTTAATGTTTTAGCACTTCTCCATGACATAATATCTAAACAAGAGATCCTTATGGAGCAGCAGAGGAACATGGTGCAATATCTCAAAGGAAACAACGTTCAGGAGATCACAGAGGCACAGAACCAAAGTCCAAACCTGTTTCCAATTGAAGACTTAGGTCATTAACTTCCCTGCAAAGTGATCTTCGATCATGTCCAGAAACAAGACAAAAAGTGGTAGGTAACACCGTCAGTAATGCATGCTGTTATCACTCACAAGTCTGGTTGTAATTAAATGGTGTGTGTGATCAATTTAAAACATGAAAAATCTATAACCATAACAAAAACTCTTTATATTTGTCTAATTTGGTAAATATAATATCGATATTAGAAACAAAAGCATGTTTTAGTGTTTTGACTTAATAGTGATGGCATGTTTTAAAAATATTTCAGGTACTTGAACTGGGATTGTTGGGTGGAGTCGACGTAAAGGACACGTCTGGCAGATTGAGGCAAGCAATCAAAAATGACTTTGTCAAAGTGGTAAACTGGAGAGTTTGAGTTGTACATGGGAAAACACCTTTCCAAAGCTTGCAGCTTACAAACATTGTGATTGGTAAGTGCATTTTTATTGTGTCAAAGTCTATCTGGAACTTCATGACTATTCCCTCATGTCATGAATGAATGTTGCAAGTTTTAATTCTTTGACTGGTGGTGTCTTTTAATACAAATGCTTTATGTCTCTATTGTTCATTTTAATTAAAAGTATTTTTTAACTGTATTTGAATGCTCCTATTCTAGAGGCTGTAAGAAGAAATCCTGTGTGTGCACGGACATCGGAGCTGGAGGTCGAAAAAGTTATTAAAAGGTGGTTTCATCTAGCTGGTGATCGTGAGGGTGGAAGAAAAAGGACACCTTTGCAAAATGTTAATGTAAGCCACACATTTTAAGTTATCAGGGACTTTGTTTTGCATTGTTGCAACTTATATTTTTACCTTTGCACATCTGTAAATATAAATTGTATTTCATTTGTCTTTTATAACCAGCTTTTAGTTTGTTTCTGTACTTTTATGATTTATGCATGACACATTTACACTTTTGCTTTATTGTTTGTATCAGTTTAATTTATTGCTTGGTTTCTGTTGCTTTTTAGTACGGTGGCCGAGAGGGCTCAACACGCTGCAACAGAAGAAAACGCAAGGAAATAGAAAAACACAAGCAAATGAAGAAAACATCTTCATCAGTTTGACAGCACATGTGCAGCAAATATGCAAAAAACAACCAAATACAGAAACGCGCTGCAATTGGCAGACCAACAACGCAAATATCTACAGTAGTGTTTTTATTATTATTTATTGGTTGCATTGTATTTGCAGTGTGTGTGTATATTTCCCACACAATATGTGTTGTGAAACTGATGTTTTCTTAACTTGCTGGTGTTTTTCCTATTTGCATGTTTTCTTCTGTTGCAGGACGTTGAAGTCTCTTGCTGTTTGCAGCGCGTTTTTGTATTTGGTTTCTTAATTTGCTGGTGTTTTTCTGAATTACCTGTTTGCATGTTTTCTTCTGTTTCCATGCATTGAGATCTCTCAGCCACCGTATTTTGGTTCGTTTCTGTATTTCATTATTTAAGCATGCCACATAAACTTTTTTTTTTTTATTGCATTATTTTTGTAACATTTTAATTTAGTGCTCTGTCTTTTTATTCTTGTATTGTGACTATTTGTTGCTTTTGTTTTGCCTTACTCTAGTATTGTTTTATCTTGTCTTTTCCCCATAGATTTTATTTTTCCATTTATCTGGCTGAGATTTTCTTCCCCTCTCAATAAAATGCTGTACTTTGCATTTGTGTAGTGTCATTATTTTATTATTCCTTGCACAATATATAAGTATTACACAGGGATCATTTCTGGTTCAGTTTTGGGGACTGGTATAATATTGGCCCCGTTATGGCTGTTTTCTGGAGCTTCTGGATAAGTTGTGGCTGAGTTCTGGGGTAAAGCTGGTGGCAGTTTGGCCCTTGTCTGGCTGACATCTGGGGATTAAGGCGTTGTTTTGGGCCAGTTCTGGATAATATCTGGGTACATTGTAAAACTATGGGTGAGTTTTGGTCTGCTTCCGGCATTGATCTGGTTGACTTTCGGCAAACAGCACTTGGGCCAACCTTGGACCGTAATTCCATGCGGTATGTGGGCCAAAATCTCAGCCGAAATTTAGCCAGATCCGGCCCAAAGCCAATTTGCTATCTCGCGTCCATAATGGAGAACTGTCACGTAATATTGTTTTTTCCTCATAAATGCGAACATGTGTCAACTAATGCAAGTAAACTTAAAAAGACTTACTCACCCGAAATATTATCCACGGCTGGATCAAGTCGCTCAACGTTCGTCGCTCAAAATACAAACGTTCGTCGTCAGAGTCCTGCTCTTCTTCAGAGCAAAATTTGAACTCGTGTCATCTTCCAACAGCGCAGGAAAGTGAATAAATGAAACTTGCTGGTTTTAAGGCATTTCAGGGGGCGTTTACCTTATTTTGCATAGATCACCTCAGCTCATTATCTTATGAATAGCGCGCTCTGCGAGTGGGTGTGAACTCATTACCGATAATTAGGTGAGACGGGAGAAACTGTACTTCTCTTTAGTTTCATACAGATTACATTGCAGGAGAATATTTGTTTTGAATGTGAATTGTTTTATTTAAAAGTAGAAATTTAAAGCTTTCTTTAGACGCATGTTTCATGGTTGTGTGATAAGTATTAGCTGAGTTTCAGTTCATTTTCCAGACTTGTTTCAGAAAGATTTTTGCGGAGACAGAGTGAGCTGAAAGCGCACCCTGTTTATTTTATTTATTTAAAAATAAAAACAAGGTTTTGATGTTAATGTGAGTGTACACAAAAAAAGAAGACCCTCTATAGTTTATAATCATGTATTTATTTTATTAATATGACCGTAAATGACGGATTTTTTTAAGTTTATGTTGCTGCTATGTGAAAAAAATCCAGCAAAACGCGGGGGCGCTCAGAGGGTTAACCCTGTGATAGGACTCCTTGATGAACACAGCTATGTCATTAAGTAAATTAAAGAGTGATCCACTTTCAATGACACTTTGTGTTGTGTCAGCAAGCACAAGATTAAGTATGTGTGCATAGCACCACACATGCACATGAGTTGGAGACTGGGCAGTCATAAGTGCTGAAAAGCCTTTGTACTGGCCCTGCATTTTTGAAGCACCATCTGTTGCATTCCCAATGCACATGGCCTTGTCCAGATTCAGATGCTCTAAAACTCCAGAAAGCAAGTTTACAAAGTACTGCCCGTGGATGCTTCACACCTCACTATGGAGACAAGCCTCTCCTGCACAGCCTCAGTAACATACCTGATCATTACTGAACACTGATCATAACCTGTGATGTCTTGGGTTGTGTCTAGCTGAACAGAGAACATCCCAGCTCTCTGGACATCACTGGTGATGCTCTCTTAATAATAATTCATTACATTTATATAGCGCTTTTCTCAGCACTCAAAGCGCTTTACATAGAAGGGGGGGATCTCCTCAACCACCACCAATGTGCAGCATCCACTTGGATGATGCGACGGCAGCCATATTGCGCCAGAACGCTCACCACACACCAGCTTACTGGTGGAGAGGAGACAGTGATGAAGCCAATCAGTATATGAGGATGATTAGGAGGCCATGATGGACAGAGGCCAAGGGGCAAATTTGGCCAGGATGCCGGGGTTACACCCCTACTCTTTTTCGAAGGACATCCTGGGATTTTTAATGACCACAGAGAGTCAGGACCTCGGTTTTACGTCTCATCCGAAAGACGGTGCTCTTTGACAGTATAGTGTCCCCGTCACTATACTGGGGCATTAGGACCCACACAGACCACAGGGTGAGCACCCCCTGCTGGCCTCACTAACACCTCTTCCAGCAGCAACCTGGTTTTCTCAGGAGGTCTCCCATCCAGGTACTAACCAGGCTCAGCCCTGCTTAGCTTCAGTGGGCAACCAGTCTTGGGCTACAGGGTGACATGGCTGCTGGCATCTCTTGAATGAGATGGCCAACTGCATCAATCACTGAGTTGACAGTTGTTTTGGAGAGTAGAGTGATGAGAGACCCTCTACCTCTTGATCCACTGGACTGATGCAACTTCTTGCTTTTCTCAATGCAGTCATTCAAATGTTCTCTAAGGCACAGATCATACTTGCCTAATAACACAATCAGTTCCAGAAAGTTACCATGATCGATAGTGTTATCACCCAAAGTGTATGCAGCCTCATTCTCCACATGCCTATAGCTGAGTCCCCTCTTCCCTAGTACTTTGACCACGTCCACTATACGCTCCAAAACTTGCCGTCTCTTTTTCACTTCTGCTCTGTGAGCTGACAACTGACTGCCAGCAAACAAGCTGTTGATGTTGCCTTTTGAGCACCTTAAGAAAAAAGCTTCAGCACAGGTCTGGTGTGTAGTGCTCTTTTCATGCTCCTCTGTGCGCACATGTACATGTCGCCAGTCACTCATGCCTGTTATAAATGCGCTGGTGTAAGTCCGCCTTGTAAATTCCAGACACACAAAGCAGAACAATAAATGGCGTTCTTTGCAATAAGTAAGCCACTTCCTGCTGGTGCCATCTTTACGGCTGAACACCCTCATCACAACAGCATTACTGGTGTTCTGCTGTGGGTGGTAATCTAAGAATGCCTGTAATATGGCGGGTTCAGGGCGAGCAAAGTAATCTATACCCTGGCTCTCTCTCTCCTGCTCTTCCAACTCTCTCTCTTGTTCAATCTCTTTCTCTTGCTCCATTTCTCTCTCCTGCTCTTTTATTTCTCTCTCTTGCTCCATCTCTCTCTCCTGCTCTTGCATCTCTCTCTCCTGCTCTTGCATCTCTCTCTCCTGCTCTTGCATCTCTCTCTCCTGCTCTTTTATTTCTCTCTCTTCTTGCTCTATCTCTCTCTCCTGCTCTTGCATCTCTCTCTCCTGCTCTTGCATTTCTCTCTCTTCTTGCTCCATCTCTCTCTCCTGCTCTTCCAACTCTCTCTCTTGCTCAATCTCTTTCTCTTGCTCCATTTCTCTCTCCTGCTCTTGCATTTCTCTCTCTTGCTCTTCTGTCTCCTCTGTCACAGACTTCTCCACTTGTGATGATGGATCAACCTGGTGTAACGTAGGATTGGCACAATTTGTTGAGATTTTGAGGAGTTCCTCAATAACAAGGTGACCAAAGACTGCATTACAATAATCAGTGATAAAATTGCCTAATTACTGTTTAATAATATCAAACATAAATAAAATATAATTAATATTATCAATATAACAATAACGTACCAAATGCAATATGTTTATTTTTAACCTTTAACTATTAAAGGTTACAAGTAGGGTGGCCCCATACCATACCATAGTTATAACTTATCACATCAAGGTCCAAAAATATTTAAAATTGTTTGGAAACACGCAGACACTAAATAATAACATGGCGGTGCACAACAGTGCAACGGCTTCTCAAGCTCCCGGTATCAAGCCTTATTATCATAATTATTATTATTATTATTATTATTATTATACCGGGACCTGAGTCTTAATTTCGTACCAAGAACATGCAAAGGTTCTTTGTATCCTTGTAAAATTACAGGCAATTATCATTCACAAGATTTTGCTGATACATTTTAGCATTAAAAAGAATAAAATAAAAACACAACTTATCAATAAAAATATATTTATGTATAAAAGACAAAAACATTAAAGTAGTTAGGCTACTTAAAAATCCAAGCAACTTTTATGTTAATGTGCAGCATCGCATCTGGTGAATCCTAATTTGAATCTATCTAAATTATATCTACAAGTGTAGAGGGTTTATGATGAATTCTAGCCAAATCATTTGGTTTCTGCGTAGTGCACTATATCAATAATGAACACTCAAATATTAAACAACCTATTCAATAATTACATATACCTAACTAATAGGGTTGCCAACTCCCAGGAAAAAATAAATAAATAATAGGGAACCACCCCCCCCCCCCACCTCCCACCTCCCACCTCCCACCTCATGATGCTTAATCGACGTAATCGACTTTAATTTAATGTACGTGTAAAACAAATGCACAGAAATCAATTATTTTTCTACAATAATTAAATAGATTCAATATCTTTCTTCGACATAATTTCAGACTGCACAGATGGTACCTTCCCAAAGGAAAAAGTACTATAGCTTACTGGGCTTACAGAGACTTAATATTTTTAGACTTAATATTTGCTATAAACGATAATGGATTTCTATACATTTAACATCAAATGACCACTTTGGTTGTAAGATTCAGATAATCATTTAAAAGCTAGACATTTAAAATGAGAATAAGAAAGAAAAGTATTTCTTTGTGCACCCCTTTCCTTGTTAATGCCCTACCTGGCCCCCTGGCAAAACTTTGCTAGACCCGCCCCTGCACATAGCTGTCAGCTATGTAGAAAAGGATCCTGGTGTTATTTGTCTCTCAGAAACAGTTCATAACTTCCCTTCAACTCATTCATGTCACCTAAAAGATAAACCTGTTTCTCCATCACCTGTTCAGCTCTGATGATTCAATAAGGACATCTCCTGGTTTCACCTTTATGTTTCTCTCTCACATATCCAAACCGATCATGACTAGCAGCTTTTATGGCTCCAGCAAACAGCTGATAAACCAATCAGCTGATCAACAGGAGAAGGAGGGGAGAGAATGAGAGAAGCCGAGGCAGCTGCGCAGCGTAAAGACACAGGATAACTCCAGCTTTGTGGTTTTTTTTTTGTTGTTTTTTTTGTTTTTTCATTCTAACTGAAATACAGGACAAATCGCGTTCCTTTTCACCTCAATACGTAACGCGTAATATTTTCTCTGAATACGGGACGATTACGTTTTTTACGTTTGGCAACCCATACTAACTTCTAACCTTATAAATAATTCACTCTCAGTAACATCATAGCACCAGCATAGAAACTCTGTCATCATCATGCTAACTAGTACACAGTAGGAGTTATTGTAACTGACTGTAAAAAGTTAGCAAGCACAACGAAAATAAGATACACCTAAACTTGTTTTATAATCTGACCCAGATAGACAGCAGGCAGGCAGCTCATAACTTCTTAATCTTACTTACCTCAAGTTCAGTTCTGCCACTTGGACCGGCGGCCGCCTCGGGTCTCTCCTCCTCCTGCCTCCCCTTTCCCTCTTCAACCTGCGGCTGCTGGCCTCCATCACTTGCTAATTTTACTGAAGTGGAAGCTCCACTATAGCCACCAAACAACTGTGATATTTTAGCACATTTGGCAGCATCTGCCTGAAGGGCTAGTTTCTTTTTGGCCCTAATTTTTTCGGCTCCTCCTGCTCCTTTGCGTTTTTTGTTCTCCATTTTTGTTCAGCAATGATATGTGATTGATGCTGAGCCGTTGCAAGGGGGAGGGTGCATCTGACCTCCTCGGCTGTAATTGGTCCAGCCCAGAGTCGATCATGACCAATTGGCTAATCCACCACCTTTAATAGTTTATAACGTTACAAAAAAAAAAAAAAAAAAAAAAACATCGGCGGCCGGCCCACAAAATACGAAAATCACCATCGGCCCACCGGGCAAATGCCCAGTATGCCCTATGGCCAGTCCAGCCATGCACACACACACACACACTCACTCACTCACTCACTCTCACACTCACACACACACACACACACACTCACTCACTCACACTCTCTATATGAGGATTTATCACACATTCTCTCACACACACACACACACACACACACACACACACACTCACTCACTCACTCACTCACTCACACTGTCTATATGAGGATTTATCACACATTTATTCTGACATATTTCAGTGACTGGAGTTCAGCTGTATATTACATGTAATGAAAAGAAAATAAGAGACTCTATAAATTCTCACTGTTACTAATTTCTGCAGCTCAAAGTATTATGGGTAGATCTCTCTAAAGTCTATTCTGATTCATCAACACAGTTTCAGTGATGTTTCAGACCAAACCCAAAACCCAGGATAGAGCGGCTCAGTGAATGTGGTCTGGACTGTGTGGATGAGGCTCGTTGTGTCTCCGCTGACGCTGTAGAAGGACAGAGTTCCTGCACTGCAATCAACATACACTCCTATTCTACGGCTTTTAATTAAAGGCAGATGAGTCTCTTTGTTATTGTGTATGAATGAGTTACTGGAGGAATGGCAGAACAAACTCCAGGACTGATCATTAGCTCCAAACAAACACTTCCTATCCCGTCCCTTCCTGCTGATGCTCTTATATGACACTGATATAAACACCTGATTTTCACATCCACCAGTCCACTCAATCTCCCAGTAACAGCGTCCACTCACACTCTCTCTACACAACACCTGAGGATAGCACTCAAATCTGTCTGGATGATCAGGATACAGCTGTGACGTTGGTTGAGTGTTAGTAATCACTCTGTTCCCCTCAGACAGACGGAGGACTTTATGTGCTGTGTTCAGATCCAAAGTGAGCCGATGGGAATCTGATGGAGACAAAACACATCAGGATCAGGAATTATCTGTGGTGGGCTGTCAGGGCCATCAGGGCCTTCTCTGCTGGCCCTGTCAAAATAAAAAAAATTTTTTTTCATAAATTAAATTAATGTGTGTCTGAACGCATCTAA
This sequence comes from Scardinius erythrophthalmus, assembly GCF_964197995.2. NCBI lineage: Eukaryota > Metazoa > Chordata > Actinopteri > Cypriniformes > Leuciscidae > Scardinius > Scardinius erythrophthalmus. The sequence goes on along the minus strand of NC_138239.1, from coordinate 40,241,288 downwards.
ATTTAATTACTGCCAATTCAATTTCAGTATGTTACGATTATGTTTCCAGAAAGAATATGGTTATTTTTTTGTTAGGGTGAGCTGGATTATCTAAATGCATCACAGCTCTGTGGACCAGCACTAGTAGTAAAGCTACCCTTCCGTTAAAGCTGCCATTTTCCATTTGATCATTACTTGGACTGACGTATGTCATCAGCACTCTAAAAAATAATTTTGTCGCTTAGTAAATATTACAGTAATATTTAACTTTATTAACTTAAAAAAATCTCTGAATATCGTTTACTTGACTGTTTGAGTTAAAAATACCAAAATAATTGACTAAAAATCCAACAGTTAATTTTATCTAAAATTTTGTTATATTTAAGTTTTTTTCACTAAAAGAATTTAGTATTTGACTAACCAATTGTTTCTTTATAATATACTTAATATATTTGTGAAATTTCTATCAAAATATTTGAGAATGGAGAATTAAACAGATCTGTTTCAAGAAACAAAAATATTACTTAATTCAAATCAATATTATTAATATATTTAACACTCTTAAGGAATTGAGTAAGTTTACTCAATTAAAACAATGCACCCCTCCCCCGCCCTCTGACGATAACTCAATGGTTGAGTGACAGAGTGAGTGAGCGCACGCTGTTTGAATTCTCTCTAGTCCAGAACAGTTCTTCTCGGCTTCGCAGAATTGATGCATTTCCTCTGTGAAATTCAGGTTTGTGAATGTTTTATTTTACGTATAAAATCCTTACTGTGCTTTAAATCATTTTATTTAATGCAAAACAACATACAGAGGCATAATGTGACACCTTAAAGAGAGTCGCGTCTGTCTTTTCGCGTGATTGAAACGCCTTGCATAAAACACACGACTTTATTATTTCTTTTTTATTACTTTATTTATCCAAATGATAATGAATATAATTAATTTAGATAATAAAATTGTCAGGGATCACAGAGAATGCAGACAAGATGGTAAGGTTAATGGTTTTATTTGCAGGAAGTGCGGAGATGCAGACAGATGGTGAGTAACAGTAACACAGAATAACAGTGGATGCTTAGCTGGTTGGTAATGTCTTTCTCATTGTAGAAGATCTCGGGCTGAAGGCAGAACAGGATGACAGGCAGGACGGAACGGAGAGGATGAATGACAGGTAGGAATCCAGGTAAGTGTTCGGGAGTCTGTGGGTCATGTAAGACGGGTATAGACCAGACCAGACAAGGAGTGAAGGGAGAGTGCTGAATATAAAGGGTGGTTAATGAGGGAGTGCAGGTGATGATGATTGGTGATTGCGTGAGTGAGTGCAGGTGTGCGCCACGGAGGATTCTGGGGAATGAAGTGCACACACAGATGAAGGCTGAAGAACGTGACCGTGACATTACTCCCCCCTCCCGTAAGGCGCATCCCGCACCGAAGAAGGCAGCATACGTAAGAGGGGGGGTGGGCATCCTGGAGTCCATGACGGGAAGGTGGACCAGGTTCAGAAGTACGGACTCCAGGATGGTGGCAGGACAGACAGAGGAGGTGATCAGGACGGTGCAGGCTGAGCAGGGGACCAAGGTGAAGCAGGCTGATCAGGGGACCATGGCGGTAAGGACCTTTCGGGTGGCCATGGCGGTGCGGACCCTTCGGGTGGCCATGGCGGTGCGGACCCTTCGGGTGGCCATGGCGGTGCGGACCCGGCGGCTCTGGACTGGACCAGTGGCGAAGAGGACTCTGAGCTGGACAAGACCAGCGGTGAAGAGGGCCTTGAGCTGTGCGGGACCATCGGCGAAGGGGACTCTGAGCTGAATGGGACCAGTAGCGAAGAGGGTTCTGAGCTGGATGGGACCAGCGGCGAAGAGGGCTCTGAGCTGGATGGGACCAGCGGCAAAGAAGGCTCTGAGCTGGACTGGACCAGCGGCGAAGAGGGCTCTGAGCTGGATGGGACCAGTGGCGAAGAGGGCTCTGAGCTGGGCGGAACCAGCGGGGGATAGGGCTCTGAGCTGGGCGGAACCAGCGGGGAATAGGGCTCTGAGCTGGGCGGAACCAGCGGCGAACGGAGGATTCTGTCACGGAGGATTCTGGGGAATGAAGTGCACACACAGATGAAGGCTGAAGAACGTGACCGTGACAAAAATGTCCTCAGAACTGTGCACTGTTTGTTTATTGGCAGGTTATGGAGTCAGTCGCTCGCAGTATCTTTCGGCTGTAAGTGAAACACAGGACGGCGGTCTGAAGTTCGAAGTTCACCCGCAGAGCGCGAGTCCGTCTCCGGCACGGGAACCAGCACTGATCCGGTGGATATTGGATAACTGACTGGTTGATTAAACTTGAATTAGGCTACCTGCATGTTTAAATGTATAATTTTTACTTATAAAATATTTGTTAAATGAGTTTAAATGTAGGCAATATTGTATTGTTTACATGTTAAAACAGTGTAAAATATGCTGTATTGCTGTACTTATCGACAATAAAGCCCAATGTCATGTATACTGCTGGTTGTATGGAATACTATTTTACAAAGGTTTAGAGGAAATAAAAAAGTTAGTATTACTCATAAATAAAAACAGTTAAAATTACTCATAAATATTGTTTTTTAAATGTTTAAATGTTAAATTATTTCCACTCAATTTTATTTGTTAATGTACCAGATGCAGTTACTCAGATTTACCTAATTTTTTTACTTGCATTTACTCAATTCATACAGTATATTTAATTGATTTCACAGCTTTAAAATTTACTCGATTTTTTTGAGTGTAAAAATGTTTCACCAATAAAATTGAGTAAATAATAGTTAAACTTTTTAGAGTGAGTAGAGGTTGCACAACTACTGATTTCTGCTAGTTGATTTCTTATCAAAACAATACTCGAGTTATTCGACTACTCATGGTTCATGAGATAAATCATGAGATGGCTCATATCAATAAAAGTTTATTAATCCATACCCTAATGCAACAATCACATAAGTAAACTCTCAAACATTATAATAATGACATTACATATTAAAATTTTCATGTAACAGAGTAAAGCCAAATAAATAGTCGTTCTTGCCTTTAATTTCAGAGGCAATGTCCGCTTGTTATGTTCATTGTATTAAGTGTTTTAGGTTTCACACTTGGGACTCTAATTTTGAAAATTACCAGACTAAGCAAGGGAGCAGCCATTTTAGTTTCAGTTTGCTCAGCTCTCTCAAGCATTAAGCTCCATGTGACTGCCGCTCCAGTTTTCTTTAATGTTCATGCCTTCGAAAGCATATTTTCTTTATTTTCTATGCTATATTGGTAATAATTAAGTGTTGTTTTATACACCAATTGCTCAACTGGTAACTCTGCTCTGTCAGCCTTTATATTGTGTATATATTTTGTATTCTTTTTACTGAAAGCAATTTATTTGTGTATTGTTTTTGATAGTTTCACTCTTCTTTGAAGCATATTGGAGTAAACATCAGGAGTTTTGAAAACTACACCCTGGCTCCAGTCTTTATTTGAAGGGAGTTTGGCTTGCTGCTAAATTGTGTTCACACATATGGAAACACACAAGGAGAGCAGTACACCGCTCATATTTCATAGTCATATTTTTGCCCATTTATTTTCCAGAGTGTAGCATTTGATGGAACCGTGTAAGGAGCCATTCACAATACATATCACATCTTTTGTAAGCTCAAGTTTGTTATTTCAAATGTAAGTGCGCGGCAAGCACGCTCATAATGTAAGTGACACGCTTGCGGTGCGCTCGTTTTTCCAGGCACGCCTATGCCGCGGCGAGTTGAAAACATCTAAACTTTTCAGAATGCAGCAAGCGCACCGCAAGTCATGTGATAAAAACCAACCGACCAACTTCGGCCTTTCCGTAACAACATCGAAAGCTCGCCAAACAGCTGATCATAGCTGTACAGGGCGAGTTTTTATCTCTCATCTCCATAAATATATCTAGTAGTAAAGCTAATGCAAGGGCTAGAAATCAATGAATCCTTTGCTGATGCTTCCTCGTCATCATGGAGAGCACAGTTCATGGTTGTATAGCAACGACCTATGCCATGGGAGCGCAAGCGCTTGTGGAAAGGAGAAAGCGGCGCGGTCGCGCTTTCCACACATTCTTGAATGGCCGCAATGTGACGCAGTATGTGACACACTTCCATACTTCCACACATCTAATGTCTGACGCTGTGTTGATGTGCCTTTGTAGCTGTTATAATGCACAGTGGTGTGCGTGTGCGCTGTGGTTAAAGATCAACTGTATCGTTGGTGTTACGCAGTAGAGCATACAGTGCCTGATTGCATTTTGTATGTATCGGTGTGTGTGTGGTGTTGTTATGGCAGGGGGATCATTACTGAAGGCCCAGACTGAAACCCCACGGTACGATACTGGGAGTTATCAAACTTTCTCATCTTTTAATGTACTTTGTAAAATGATTTTTGCTGCTTGTTAAATGTACCTAATAATAATTAGTAAAAAAACACACAATTACTGAACTTGTTGTCCTACTTTTATTGTGTAAAATCAACTTAAATGTTTACTCAATCCATTTGAGTAGAATGAACTGAAACTGGGTAGTGGATTTTTAGTCTGAATCATAAAAGATCCTAACTTTATAATCCTATCGTATCTGTTTGGTAACCATGGCAATTTCAGTCAGGACCTCAGTTAGGACAAAAGCTGTTACAGTATGACATTTCTGAAGTGCATTATCTTATCTTAACTACGGATAGGAAAGGGGTCCACAAAAAAACCTAAAAACATTCTTAAGTGTAGGAGAACATGACAACACAGTGCTGAAGTGCCAACTAGTCTCTCCCTATGGATGATCTCTTTACCACTCCAGATAAAACGTTGTCGGGAAATTCGTTTCGCGTACCTACCCTGAAGTAATAAAATAAAATAAAATTCTGTATCAAAATTTGAATGAATGGTTTCAAATTTGAATGAAACGCTAAGAATGGTGTCGTCTTGGCGGCCCCTAATTTAATAACAAATGATCGTTGCGATGGAAGCGAATCAATCAAAACTAACTTTAGCTGGAAAATAAATGTATTAAAGAACCGCTATAAAGCCAAAACAATCTCTGTTACCTTAAAGCTGCAGTCGGCAAGTCTGGCAGATTGGGTCGACTTAGCCAAAATTTTGAATGTTTACAACTCTCATGCCCCTCCCCACTACCAGCGAGCACCCTCCCATCGAGGTCGTGCTCGTCAGTGCGTGTGCACCAGATTTTCTGTGAACGCATCCGTCTCTTCAGCATCGATCAACACCATGGACTCGGAGGTAGGCTGCCCTGGCTAATCTATCCATAGATAGCAATAACCGAGGAATTAGAAGCTTGTTAGTAGATTTTCTCTCCGCCATCACGCTTCGTACAATCTTCAGGCGAACTTCAGGCGTGTCGTGTGCATGTGATATTGTAACGTGTGCGAGGGAGGGGGGCAGTGTTGTGCCAGTTCATACTTAAAAAGAACTAGCTCAAAGTTCAGTTCACACAGATGATAATGAAATAGTTCATGTTCATAGTTCTTTTTTTTTTTAAATGAACTAAGTTCACATATCTAAAAATGAACTAGTTCACGTTCATTTGTTAAATTCTTTTTAAGATAGGCCACTATCTTACTCAATAGAACCTCTTTACCATCCATTACCAGCTGCAAATCACTGCCACTCCAAAACTAATCAAAATTATTGTACCAATAAACAAGAGACAATTATTATAGCCAGGAGAAAAATAATGTTGAGATAGAGAATATATTTACCCCTTAAATAATGTGTAATCATGATATGTAGAAATTGGAAAATACAAGGTGCAGTCAAGGTATACTGTATGTTCAGTGAAACTTTTATTTAGCCAGCATGAACCAAATTACCCAGGACTTAAAAAAAAGGTATATTCAGGTTCATGGGGAAAAGATCAGTCTACTGACAAAAATCCAGCATATTCTGAACGGCAGTAACTATGTAAACCAGACCAAAGTAGTCATGTACTGTAATGTCAAATTAGCTTGGGCTTACACTGCTCAATGGGCAATACTCAACCAACACATTTTCACACCTTCAAAAGGAAGTAAACAGTGAGTAAACGATGAAAATGCCATTTACATTCATTTATAATAAAACAATCTTCCTGATTATATTTGTCTAAAGAAAATGAACAGCTAGCAGCTGAACAACTTAACTTAAGATGACCTTACCCTCCTCAATGTGAAATACTGAACCAACACATTCTAGCATCCTCAAAAGACAGTAAACAGTGAGTAAACAATGACAATGCCATTTACATTTATTAATATTTTTTTTCTAACTCTTCCTGACTTATATTTGTCCAAATGAATTGAATAGCTCTGAAAACTGAAAATTATACAGCATATAGCTCTAATAAACAAACAAAGCATTCAATTTCAGATGCTGGATTTATCTGTACAGAAAGGAGTCATAGGCTTCAAAGTGCAATAGTCAAGCAGCATAACTTACTGAACGTAAACATTTGGAGAAAAAAAAAGAAGGTTGACTCCTGAGTTTTTGTCATGCTGGAACATCTTTACAAGATGTCCCACTCTTATAGCACCACAAAAGAGTTACAGTGGATATTACTAGTCCAATACATCAACCAAGAAGTTAAACTTCTTTAAGCTTTCTGTTTGCATTCAAGAGCAGTTGCTTCTCAAAGTTTTCATCACCAAGCCTGTTTCTCCTGGGCCTGAATATTTGGCCTCCGATACTGAAAAGTCTCTCCACTGGAGCGCTTGAGGGGAGTGCAGTGTTGTATTTAAGGAAGAGCTTTTTGAGCCTGGGCAGCAGCATGTACTCTGCAAAGCCATCTGTGGTTGGTGCATCCAAGTAAGTGTCTGCTTAATTTTTTTTGAGATTCTGAGGGTTTTGGTTAAACCTGAAGAAGGAAGCTGTTGTGTCTTTGTCAGTATCACCACTAGGCTGAGACTGATCAGAGTTTTGTGTTTCTGAGCCATCTGAGTTGCTAGTTAGAAGTTCTCGTTTCAGCATAACTTGGTAAAGCAGCCATTTTTCCTCATCCTCCACCCAGTTGAGCTTGAATATTGGCAGCAGCATGGCTGACAATATGTGTTCCTTCTTCTCAAGCATGGCTTCAACCCTTGTTTTCAGTGACTGCAGGATGTTTAGTATGAGAGGACGGCATGTAATCAGACCTTGTGCAGCAGTGGGCTTTGTGCTCTCCTCCAGCAGGCCATTCATATAATTTTGTAGTTGTACAATGGTCGGAGCCAAATACCCAAGGAAGACGTTTTTCTCTCCCTTCAGGATGTTCAGTGCAGATGCTACGGGCCTCATTACATCCACAAACTTGTGTATGAAACTGATTTCCTCTGCAGAGAACCGCCTAAAGCCAAACTCATCACAGACAGCATGCAGGATAAGGTTGTCATATGCAAGAGTGACAGTATCAGCAGCTTCATTGGTGTCTGCCTTGGGAATTAATGTTGCTATGTAAGACAGTCGCTTCATAGCAAGATACAAAGAGTTCCACCGTGTATCATTTGGGAACACAAAACCAATCCCAAGCTTTCCCTCAATAAAATCTGAAGCTTTGGGGCTTCTTTTAATCCGGTTCCACAAAGCAGATGCCTTAGCAAAAACAGCCCTCGACAGTGTTTTGTACTGTTTATCAGTTACCTTCTCTGTGTCTTTGGCAACAAGATTTAAGGTGTGAGCCATGCACCTTCTGTGAGGGGGAAGACGGGGGTCTTCCAATGCTGAGAGAGGCTCAGGTTCCATATCATCCTCTTCATCTACAGCAGGAGGTGAGGTAGATCCTGGTTCATTTTCATTTTCAGTTGCTGCATTATCACTGTCAACATCTGGATCTGGATCTTTATCAGCAGTGGGAAAATCTTCTGTGAAACAGTTGAATGCTTTCACAAAATTAGAAGCATTGTCTGTCACAGTGCACACAATCTTGTTTTGGATTCTGAACTCTTTATGCACCTCTGACAATGCTTTGGCGAGAACATCATGTGTGTGTGCTCCTCGAACACGACGGCATGCAAGCACTGCAGAGCTTCTCTGAGAGATATTATTTTTGTTGAGCCAATGAACAGTAATGCCTAAAAACGCTTTATTCACTGTAGTCCAACAATCTGCTGTTGTACATACGGCATCAACTTCAGAGAGTTCATTCTTTAAGTCAGAAATATTCTCCTGGAATGCATTGTTCACTAGTTTCTGTACCTGCTTTCTTGAAGGCACATGCCTGGATGGCTGCAAACCTGTCACTAATTTGATGAACGATGGCTCCTCGACCATACTCAAAGGCTGCAGATCCCCCACAATGTAATCCAATACAAGCTTGTCCACTTGTTGCTGGGAAACGAAGGAAACAGCAGGTCCTTTACTAAATGCAGTGAGCTTAACTTGGGTGGGTGTACTTGGCGGCGGTCCTCTCTTCGTTAATGATTTCTTGCGTTCATCATTCAGTCGCAGATATTTGCCAAGATAGCTCGGATGCCGTAACTCGATGTGTCACTTCAAATTTGAGCTTGATGTGGCTGACGTACGTACTTGTTTGTTTAGTCCCGGTGAGCACAGTTTGCACAAAAACTTAAGGTTTTTTCCGTCTGAGTCTTCCTTTGTTTGTACATACAACTCTGCTAAGTGCTCTTCAAAACTGGCTTCAGCAGTAGCTAAGTTTGAATCACGTGAACTAGTACTAGCACTAGCCATGCTGGACCATCAAGGTGTTTGCCGTAAACAGTGTCGTAAAACCTGACTTTTCAAATGAGCGTGAACGTGAACTGCGCGTGCTGCTCATTCCTGCCAGAGTGAGCGCCGCTCTTGTTCACGTTCATTGTATGAAAAGTGATTCGTTCAGTTCAGCGTTCGGCGAAAATATGAACGCGTTCATTGAACGTCGTTCATTGAACGTCGTTCATTGAACGCGTTCATGCACAACACTGGAGGGGGGATATGTGGCGTGTGCACGACCTGTGATTGACAGTCAGATCTCACACCCCCCTGCGCTGGTTGGACCCGATGATCCGGGAGCGGTGGATTTTTGCAAAACAAATAACACGCTCCAGGTGGAGTTAGAAGCTCGGTTTTTTTCTAAAACCACCTTATTTATGTTGTTCTGTCGGATTATAGTGTCGATTTCACTGAATATGATCCATTTTTTTTTGCCGACGACAGCTTTAAACTATTCTTTTATCTCTGTAAAGCTGCTTTGAAACAACCTACATTGTTAAAAGCGCTATATAAATGAAGATGACTTGACTTGACTTGAGAACCCCACTGGTGTCCTCACTTCAATATTGTCTGAAAGGCAACTGTAGCCCTGTCTGAGAATGGCGTCACATTTATTAATGATACATGATGAAAAACAGCGATGTGTGATAAAGGAAAGAGTGTGTGAACACACATAATGTGCTGCTGTTTGACCACAAAACACTGATAAATAATTACAGACTCCCATGAAATATAGTGATAGGCTTTGCCTCTTTTCTACCAAGCTTATCAAAAAGTCACTGGTTGCTTTGCAACAGACCTGAGAGTTGATTACCAAACATGAATAAGAATGTGATCATTTAATGTAATGCTAGCTAAAGGATGACGGAAAAAAAACAGATGGTGCGCTAATTGCATTAAAATGAAAAAGATTAACTCGTACATTTTGACAGCACTAATATACAGCGTGTGTGTGTATGTGTGTGGGTGGGTGAACGTACATTTGTGCAGTCCTGCTGTAATCCTGAACTTTCCTCCGTGATCCACACTATAAAAACATACACAGTGTCAGTAAATACACATTTAATCAGTAAACGAACACACACACACACACACACACACACACACACACACACACACACACATATTCAGACTACACACAATCACACTCACTCTCTCTCACACACATACACACACACTCTCTCACACAAACACAATCATACACACACACACATTAACCTGTTAGCCAGCACCCTGTTACTTACCCAGTTACTTTTGCACTAAAAGCACAAGTATGATCTCATTTGAAAGCTGACACTTGGCAGTTTATTGCAAATTTAGAATTGAATTATTGTCATAATGAAATATTTTTTTATAAATAGCTTAAACGTTTTGTAAAGTTATTAGACATGTACTTTTATGAAATATCTTCATAAAAATAAATTTGAAGTTGGCACTGTATCAATCTAGAAATGCACTGCAGCTAAAGCCACATGTCCGACCATGTTAGAGAGGGGGACAGGGGGTAATATCTTTGCGTGTGTGAGAGTGCTTGGGATTGACATCAGAGGGCACTCCAACCTGGACTATCAGCACACATCCACAGACTCCATTCCCCATATTCCTTTACCCAGACTAATCAACCATGATCACATTCACCTGTGTCTCATCATCTTGTTTACTCACCCAATATAAGCCTGATTCGAAGTCTTGTTTAGTGTTTGTACTGCAATTCCGAACATCCGTGTTCTTGGTTTTTGATCTAAGTGACAGAAGACTGCGGCACCAATGGATCCAGCAGTGTGTAGTACACGTGTCAAATAATATTGCACTTGATACTAATATTACCCATAGGTCAGTAGGTTCGACTCTATGGAGGTATAATAAAGACAACACTTGTTAAATAATAAAGAAACATTCTAGCACTGTACCAAATTGGCAGTTTACTGGATCCAGCTGTTGCATGTGACACCAAGAAGTGAAGAATTTCCACTTCAGGGCGTACAGTTTCCTTGTGGATGGAGCTCTGGAGTGAAGTATGGTCTCAACAACCTCGTTTAAGAGACCAGCTTCTTATGAGTTGGGCCCACTCAGGGGCCAAACCCACAGCTTCCACATCTCTGGGCGGGGGTCCGCCTGAGATAGGAGCTCCCTCCTGACCGGAATCTCTGAGGGAGAGCCGTCAAGGAGAGACACAAGTTTCGAGAGCCGTATTTGGCTCGGCCAGAAAGGCGCTACTAGCCGTAGGCTTATTCCTTCCCGGCAGACCTTCTCCAGAACTCTTGGGAGCAGAACAATTGGGGGAAACGTGTACAGACGCAGCCTCGGTCACGTCTGTACCATGGCATTCAGTCCTGGAGGAGCTAGATGTATAAGGGAGGACCAAAGTAGAAAGTGCATCGTATTCTGAGACGCAAACAGATCCACCTCCGCTTGGCTGTAAATCTCCCATATGAGCTTCACCACCTCGGGGTGAAGTCTCCATTCCCCTGGCCTCAGTCTCAATAGGATGTCTGCTCCTATATTTTGGGCCCCTGGGATAAACCAAGATTTCTTCCATATAACCAAGGCGTGGAGACACCGCCACATTATCTTGATCACACAAAGTGGGTTCCCCATTGGGGAAAACCCTTTGGTTCTAAGCCACCACTGCAAGGGTCTCATGTACAGCAGGCCAAAAGGTATCCTGCTGGATGCAGCTGCCATCAGACCCAATCGTTTTTACTGATGAGTGACTGGCCTAGCTTTATCTCCAGTGTGACTGAAAAGGGTCACAGCAATATAAGCAGGCAGGAGAATGGCCCACATCATCACTGAGACCCATACCACGCCCAGGCAGGTGGTCCTCTGTAATGGAGAAAGCACACCCTTCTTGGCATTCAGCCTCAACCCCAATTTTTCCAAATGCGCGAGGACGTCATCTCGATGCCGAACCGCCATCTGTTCTGGCTGTGCTACGATTAGCCAGTTGTCTATGTAGTTCAGAATGTGTATGCCCTACAGTCTGTAGCGGGGCTAGAGCTGCATCTACGCATTTTGTGAATGTGCAGGGTGATAAAGCTAGACCGAATGGAAGAACTCGATTCTGGTATCCTTTGCCCCTGAAAGGGGTCCCTCAGGGGTCTGACACCATGGGCGTCAGGACCTCTCTCTCTTTTTTTTCTTTTCTGAAGTCTGCCTCAAGCATCATTTCATGATCTAGACAATTCGTTGTGAAGATCGAGAAGGAATGGAAGGCCCCTTGGTGTTTGTGTAACATTAGAAGCCAGGAAATGCTCATCCAGTTGCTCTTAGAATGAACGCCCTGCTTCACGGCTGGTCAATCAATGTTTAATTTAGACACAATGCATGCTAAAGCATCCACCAACTCATATGCAGAGGAATAGGTTGGCAAATCCTCTCCCCTTACATCAACACTCAACACATCCAGCTCCTCAGAACTGGATGGCTGAAGCGCTGCGGTCTCTCCCCGGGCAGAAGAAGCAGCAAAGCACCCTTCTGACACTGGAACGGGAGTGCTGGATTCTCCAGATAAAGGCTTAGAAAAGGCGGTGCCCATCTCAAACCTCTCTGAAAGATCCATTTGCAATCCTCACGATTGCCTTCTCTGTGCTGCCTCAGCAACAGCATGTCCAGAACCACGAGAAACACTTGCCCGTTCACCCTTCTCAACGAATGACAGGCGGGAGCGGAGAGTGCAAAGCGGCATTCTCTCACAATGCTCGCTCTCAGCCTCCTCGAAGGCTGGCAGAGCATGATCTGATCCCAAACAAATTACACACAAGGCGTGGCTATCCCCATCCGTAAGATAACGAGGACAGGGATAGACACACTGCTTGTATGTGACCTTCGCCATAGTACAACACTTTTTGGACAAACAACAGTAAATAAGACACACACACAGTTATACACAGAGCGCTTGCTGAGGCACAGAAGCTAGCGCCGGTCTTTCCGGATGTGCTTTTATCCTTTCCTGGTTGTGATGTCACCCGCCTGTGACGTTCACTCTCGTTATTGGACTAGTTGACACACGTGCTCAGATGCGTTCACATGAAGGCGTTCCCAAAGCGTCATTGACGCAGTGCGAGTTCCCTCGAAAGGGTAACATCAATTCTACATCGAACAGCAGGAGTTCATCAGTAATGCTCAATCATCTCTTAATAATTTAATTATCTTATTAGCTTCAACACTGTTTTAGTGTAACTTGTTTTACTCTCTCTGTAGGTTGGACTCATAGACACAGAACAAGTATTAATTTAAAACTGAGAATTTTACTGTGCTCTTTTACAGTTATACACTTTTCTAATGTATTTATATTATTATCATCATCACTATTATTATTATATACTGCATAAATGTAGATTATATTTCAGTAAGTCGTGGAAATGTACTATAACATACTTGAATCTGAAGTTTGGAAAACTTGAATCTTCCAGTTTTTCAGAGAGCAGCTTGACTCCTGAATCTCCTGGGTGATTGTAGCTCAGATCCAGCTCTCTCAGGTGTGAGGGGTTTGAACTCAGAGCTAAAGACACATAACCACAGCCTAGCTCTGTCACCATACAGCCAGACAACCTACAAACACACACAGCAAGAGTCCACATCACATTAGTTTGGCAGTCAGACATCAATAACACAGTCATTTGGGTGCACTGTAAAAAATTATGCAGGAGAGTGTTAAATACAAACTGCAAAACAGTTACATTTTACTTAAGTATATTAGTTAGCAAGTAAAATATATATAAAATAGGTACATTCTAGCTACACTACATATTTATTAACAGTATTATCTACAACATTAAAAAACAAGTAAAACATACCCCAACATATTACTTAACTATTACTTGCGACTTACTTGGTTTTCAAGCGAGATAGTGACTGTTGATGTGCTTAATTCGTTAGAAATGATATGCTTCTTTACAATTATTTAACATGCAAAAATGTGTTCATAACAAAACTGTTCTTGTTATTTAACTATGTAATGCCTAACTTGGTAATACACATAAGTATCAGCCCTCGATCACATAATTAACATGAATGCACATCGATTAGCATGTGCTGTGGTGAACACTGAAAAAAGCAAATGATAGAACATATGTAATGCATTTTATGTTCCTTTTGTGATCATTTTTGAAAGGATAACACCGCACTCACGAACAACAAGGTGCCAGACAAACAAAACTGAAGATCTCAAAAGATAAATAAAACTGTCTGCACACTTGAATCCTTTCAGCAAATTTAATAGCCAAGCTTTCGGTCAGACGACCATCCTCAGGGCATCCTTTTGTGATCATTAACATCACTTTAATGATGTTTTTTGTGGGTATTTGTATTTATTTATTTATTTATTTATAAAGCACATTCAAGGCTACACAGTAGCTCCAAAGTGCTGTACATTACAAATGATCTAAATCAAAACAGTTCTACATAACAAATGATTGAGAACAAAACAACAAGATAAACAATAAGAAAAGTACAACACCCATTAAAAGAGTGACTTAAAATGTAAGAGAGAACAAGTGAGACTTTAGAAGAAACCTAAAAATATTTAATGTTGGGGAATGTTGGAAAATTTTCCTTTGTCGAAGCAGAGACCAGGACACTTGGTTCTTTCTTCAGCAGGATTCTTTATTGAGAACACGAGCTGTCGTAGCTGCAGTCATCAAGTCTAAACTAATGGCAGTGTAGATTGTAACTTATATACATTTAGGGGGAGGGATTTACATAGAGGTGGATACACTCGGAACAAAGCATGTAAATGAAGTATACAGATTTAGGAACCCGCCCTAGACTCTAGAGCACATGTGTCAAACTCAAGGCCCGCGGGCCTATTCCGGCCCGCCACATTATTTTATATGGCCCGCGAGAGCATATGGGTGTCTTAAAATTAGGGATGCAACAAAATAACGAAAATAACATTTTCGGTTTTTGGCCGAAAGATACTAAAAAGCCGGTTGGTTTGACTCTGGCTCAGTGTGTTTTATGACTTTGCGTGCGAGTCCGCTTCCGAAGAACTTCGAAGCGCGTTCCGCTGTGTGTGCGCGCTGTGCTCTTCGCTCCGTGTTCACAGCGCGTTCTGCTCAATGTTCCGCAAGCAACCTCCGCGCGCGTGTGTGTGTTTGTGTTGCGAGCTCTGCTCACGCTCACCGGAAAGGCAAAATCCGCTAAAAAAAAACGTGCCGACATGAAATTTCTCTGGACTTGTTTCTTTTTGCAATAGCACTACTGTGCTGTAACATGGTGTGTATAGCCGTGCTGGGCAACACTGGTAAAATTACACGAATCACGATCCTTTCGTTCACTGGTCCTCTCCCTGCTCTGCTCATGCTCTGATAAAAAATAGCTTTGTAGGACTATACTTTATTTTGACAATTGGTCAAAAAAAAAAATCTGTTAAATCTGATTGCTGCATACAACTGATTGAAGAATAATATATTGATATTTTATATTATTTTAATATAATAATATATTTATTTAAATATATTAAATATATTACATAATATTTAATATAATATGTACCAGTATTATCCTTTTCACTATTTGTATCACTCCGCTTGTCTGTGTTTGCGCCACTTGCATCATAAGCCAGTAGGTGGCGACAAGTGACTGTGAACATAAACTGTGACATGGAGAAGTGTAAGGCTGCAGTGCTAGCGTTAGCATTAGCAAACCCATCTCACAAGATGATAGAATTATACCAGGGGGGCAGGTTTTCATAAAATATTGAAGCTTCCCCGGGCGCCGCCATTGATTAGCGGACCCCCACCTACTGTTAGCATTCCATTGACTCCCATTCGGTAACCCTTCCTTTTACAGTCCCCTAATTACTAGGTATTTACCTGGTAAATATATGGTAAGTTATAGTTGGTTATTGATAATTACCACAGGTAACAAGTATGTAAATGCAGAGAAACTACAAACTAATTACTAAGTATTTACCTGGTAAGCATATGGTAAATTATAGTATTTTAGTGTGAAATTACTTAAGGTGATTAGTATGCAATTACAGATAAACTACCAGGGGAAAAAAACACCACTGTTAAATATCAACTCAACAAAGTACTGTGTACTTGTTACTAGTGCTGGGAAAAAATTAATCGCGATTAATCGCATCCAAAATAAAAGTTTGTGTTTGCATATTATATGTGTGTGTACTGTGTATAATTATTTTGTATATATAAATACACACATATGCATGTATTTATTTTAGAAATATTTGCATGTATATACTGTATATACATTTATACATAATTTATATTATATAAATATAAATAATTTATATATAAATAGATAAAAATCTTAAATATATACATGCATGTGTGTATTTATATATACAAAATAATTATACACAGTACACACACATATAATATGCAAACACAAACTTTTATTTTGGATGCGATTAATCGCGATTAATTTTTTCCCAGCCCTACTTGTTACCTGTTTAGGTTGGTAATAACTCAGATTTAATTGTGTACTTCCTCAGAATGTAGGCAGCCAAGTTTTAGAAACACCTCCAGTATTACCCATCAATTCAAGTTAGGTTTGTAGTTATCCTAGGGTTATGTTGGTAACAGTCCATGTTTATTTATTACTATCTTGAAATTAAGACGGTAGTTTCCAATAAATTACCTTGTCTTACATAGTTGTTGTTCATTGCTACACCCATTTATAGAGGGTTTATCAAATAATTTACCTTACACTTACCTGGTAACTACCCCGCAGGAACAGTTTTCCCTAATGTCATGGCACATCTTAAATACTGGGTATGTTCTTGCAGATGTTTTTACAATTTACTCAGTAAGTAAAGTGAAACTGTACTGTAAAAGGAAGCCTTGTTTATTTCCATGGTATTACCGGAATTGTACCATATAATCTGAATCATTCCCTTTTCCATATAGTCACTTTTTTTTTTTTTTTACCTCGTATGTCCTGCAATGTTACCAAGGAAAACATGACAATTTACTCAGTAAGTAAAGTGCAACTGTACTGTAAAAGGAAGCCTTGTTTATTCCCATTGTATTACCAGACTCTTACCACATCCTTTGCTACTGCTTAAACATTTTTAAAATCACAAACTTTTACCATGTGTGTTCTGCAACTTAACTAAAACATTCCAGCCTGGTCTCATTGTTAATACGTAGTATTAACACGTAGTTTTCAAAGATAGAAAACGTACGTTTTGTACGTTTGGATAGATGCTGAAACGTATGATATGGATGTAACGGATAATGGACGTAACATTATTAAGTTTTTACAGCTACAAAACGTTAAATATTTACAAATCTTTCATATCATTAAGATATCTGTATAATTTACCTTTTACCGTTTTATAGATAAATGGAAGATCCCTTAACCCTACTCCCAACCTAAACATAACGTTACCCATTTTATACTGAATATAAAAAGGATAAAACGTACAGAGTGTAGGGAAATGGCAATTTTATTAACAATATAGCATTAAAATATTTTTTTTTAGCAGCTAATCCTACTCCTACCCCTAAACCTACCCATAACAATTTCTTAAAACTACATAGGCTACAATTATGAAGAAAAACAACATACGTGTAATCACAATAATTTATTTATTGCGAAAATGTCAAAACCGGTACCAAAAGTCGTTCACATGACGATGTGTTGCAGTCACAGTCCTCTCTTTCAGTATATAATAGTTTTGAATGAGGTACAGAGCAGAATTTAAGTTATTAATCCATGAAAATGTTAATCCGGCTTCGCTCTGTGTAAAGGAGCGTGCGCTTCTCCATTTCAAATGTAGTTTACCGAATGAAATACGGCATGTCGCAATCTGTGACAAACATAGACGAACAGGCGAGAGCCAATGAGCGTTTGATATCACTGACGTAAAACATGTCGTAACGCTTCTTGAGGGCGCAATTTTTGAATTTGAATTCATCACGAGCGCGGGTCCGCGGGATTTGACAGTTACGGACTGCGCTGCTGTGATAGCCTGTGAAATGGAGATGAAGATCACTCACTGGATAAAGGGCTGAATTTGGATCTCTTTCTTGCAAACGTATGGATTCTAAAGATTTGGATTATATCAAGTATAATAAAATTGATGCCTTTTGTGAATTTATGTTGGGTTTTGGTGTATTATTGTTCTATTGGAGAAAACGCATTTTGTGTCTCACTGTAAATAAACTAAATATTAAAATGGTTAAACGATTAAATAAGGTATTTTTAAGGTTTTAACCCTCTGGGGACCAAAAACGCGCCCGCGCGTTTTGCTCGTTTTTTTTTTTTAGCAATGAAAATAAACACTAAATGCTCTGTTAATTTTGATCTTTCATTTTCGTGTAATACATCAATCGATCCTGTTCAGTTTCTATTTTTTTTCTGTATACTCACAATAAAAATAAAGTGTTTTGCTTTTTGACAAATAAAGAAAAATTAAGATGATGCGATTTCTGCCTTCTCTCTGTCAGTAAACTCCCTTTTGAAACGCGTTCGAAAATGATCTATAACTCCGCGAAAATTCAGTCAAACAGGCAAACAGACCCACGGGCATAAAGCTTGAGATCGCAGCTTTTAATTGAAGTCATTTATATAAAAAACAAATATTCTTAGTTTCTGTAATCTGTATACAAAGAGAGCGACTCCAGTCGAGCTCATTACGAGATGATTCACAGTAATTTGACCACTCCCCGGAGAGCGCGCGCTATTCAAATGCAAATTCCGAGAACCATTTCAGTCTGTGAAACGCCCCCACATCAGCCGTAAACAAAGCGCGTCGCGAGTGAGACATTATCCTTTATGGAGAAAAGTTTCCACAGTGCTGATGAGGAGAAATTATCTCCTGATATGAGCAGCAGATCGCGCTGAGGAGTGAGGTAGGCTGTTTTCTTTTCTCAAGTGTGGAATAACGTTATTTAGTGTAGGCCTATAAACCGCAAAAAGATGAATGCATTTCTATAATATGACTCGCGTTTCTGTGAGATGAATGAAGGGTACATATTTGTAAAGAGTGTTTAGCCTAAATATGAATCGCGTGTCTGTGTGTGAAAGAATAAACTGCTTTGCCATAGCCTACTGAGATGAGTAAAAATCGACTGGAATATGTTGAAATGTATTTGTATAAGCAACGTAAATTAACATTTATATGCCCTGATATTTCAATAAAACAACGTTAGTCAGGCGTTAGTCACACTATTTTTGTCAAAAATAAAGTCATAGACTAAGATGTTAGATGTTCCAATGTTGGCTATATTCAAACTAATGAATACATATGATAAAATGTAGGCCTATAATCTTTTTTTTTCTTTCTTTTTTTTTTTACAAAGAAAGAGTACACTTGAAATATTGTTGAAATTGTAATTATTGTTGTAATTGTAACATTTTTAATAAAATAGCTAAACATATTTACAAGATAGATGTAAGCGAAATCTTAAATGGTCAATATAAGTATTCTTCTAAATACATTGTCCTTGCATTGTGGCTCAGTCAGTGTCACACCTGAATGAATGGCTAATTAGGCTATGCAGAGTCATTATGCAGAGTGGGTGGGACACTGTAATCTAAGGTGTAAACTACTCCTCCCCCTCGCATATTGGCTTTCCAAGCAAAACCTGTTTTACACCATTTAAATCAATGTATTTTTTTTTTGTGAACGATAAAGCAAGACTATTTTCACATAATTTTGAAGCCAGTACTCAAAGGTACAACATCAATTAGACAAAAGTCTTGTGGGCACATATTTAATATGTGTTTTGTGGTCTTAATTCAGCCACTTTCATTTTTATTTTTTCCAATAACCACGCATAAACATTATTCTCTTAAAAATACAAACATCTACATACACGTTGCCCGCATATTTTGGTAGCCCTGTTTGTGCTATATAGAGTGATTTTACACCTTTGCCATTAACATGTTTATAAATAACTGAAAAAAGCACAAATTTCAAGGCATGTCAGAACATCTCAAGGGCTCCAAAAACACCTTGGTCCCCAGAGGGTTAAAGTGTATTCTTGTTTAACTGCATGTAGGCTAATCCTCCGAAACGAGTTTGCAGCAGAAGGCACGAACAGAGCGAAATGTTATTAGTCTATTTCTTGAGTAAACTGCATAAATACGACTGAAAACGTAATTGCTAAGACATTTGAATGCAATAGAGTCAAAACATTAATGCCACGATTTTAATATGCATAAATAAGAATACGTACAAATATGTACGTCGGTAGAGTTGTTCATACGTAAATAATTTACGTTTCTGTGCTGTTAAGACGTAAACATTTTACGTTTTAGTGCGGTAAATACATCAGTATTATACGTTTCTGTGTGTATAAAACGTAAGTAAATGTACGTATGGTAGAATTACACTTTACGTAAAAATACACACGTATTCTCATGAGATCACGTTGAACATTCTCAGTAAGTAAAGTGAAACTGTACTGTAAAAGGAAGCCTTTTTATTTCCATGGAATTACTGGGATCTTACTCTATAATCTGTAATAGCTACGCAGCTATTACAGATTATAGGGTAAGATCCCAGTAATTCCATGGAAATAAAAAGGCTTCCTTTTACAGTACAGTTGCACTTTACTTACTGAGTAAATTGTCATGTTTTCCTTGGTAACATTGCAGGACATACGAGGTAAAAAAAAAAATTTGACTATGGAAAAGGGAATGATTCAGATTATATGGTACAATTCCGGTAATACCATGGAAATAAACAAGGCTTCCTTTTACAGTACAGTTTCACTTTACTTACTGAGTAAATTGTCATGTTTTCCTTGGTAATGTTGCAGGACATACGAGGTAAAAAATTGTGACTATATGGAAAAGGGAATGATCAGGTTATATGGTACAATTCCGGTAATACCATGGAAATAAACAAGGCTTCATTTTACAGTACAGTTGCACTTTACTTACTGAGTAAATTGTAAAAACATCTGCAAGAACATACCCAGTATTTAAGACGTGCCATGACATTAGGGAAAACTGTTCCTGCGGGGTAGTTACCAGGTAAATGTAAGGTCAATTATTTGATAAACCCTCTATAAATGGGTGTAGCAATGAACAACAACTATGTAAGACAAGGTAATTTATTGGAAACTACCATCTTAATTTCAAGATAGTAATAAATAAACATGGACTGTTACCAACATAACCCTAGGATAACTACAAACCTAACTTGAATTGATGGGTATTACTGGAGGTGTTTCTAAAAATTGGCTGCCTACATTCTGAGGAAGTACACAATTAAATCTGAGTTATTACCAACCTAAACAGGTAACAAGTACACAATACTTTGTTGAGTTGATATTTAACAGTGGTGTTTTTTTTTCCCTGGTAGTTTCTCTGTAATTGCATACTAATCACCTTAAGTAATTACACACTAAAATACTATAATTTACCATATGCTTACCAGGTAAATACTTAGTAATTAGTTTGTAGTTTCTCTGCATTTACATACTTGTTACCTGTGGTAATTACCAATAACCAACTATAACTTACCATATATTTACCAGGTAAATACCTAGTAATTAGGGGACTGTAAAAGGAAGGGTTACCTTTATTGCTAAAGAAACACGAAAATGTATAAAAGGCTCCGTTACCTTGTATTTTACGTTATGGCCCCGTAGAAGCAGTTTTTGTAAAAATAGGCTAACGATTGCGTCATAACCACACGACTCTCTGTCGCACAGTAGAGAGATTACCGTATGGACAGGAGGAAAAGCTTGCGCGCAATCGGGGGGACGTGGAGGCAAAATGACAGGGTAATTAATCAGAATACTTAGCAAAAGTTTCTCCTGCTCCTAGCTCATGGACAGCTCCTACTCACACTCTCCGTCTCTGCAAGTTTCGGAAGGAAATGATTCAGAATGGACTTATTATGGCTACCACTATAAAGAAAACAATGAGTCCTGTATGGACTATTATGAAAACGTTTGAAAATTCTGTGCACAGTGTTGTGAGAAAATGATTCACATCATTTGTAATTTTAATGAAATTATTGAAAACTTCTGAAAAATTTGTTTAGGACAATTACAAAGTGTTTGGAGAACAGTAACCTGAATTTGGAGAAATGTGTCAAATCGATTGAGAAAAACTGTATTTTGGCAGCATTTTGTTAGTTGTTTTAAGGAAAACCATTTACCTCAAAATCCCCAGCTTACAGTTTCTCTTCAGTCCATCAGAGAGCATCTTCACTCCAGAATCTTGCAGGTCATTGTTACTCAGGTCTAGCTCTTTCAGGACACAGTTTGAGGATTGTAAAACTGATGACAGACTCTCACAAGACTGAGCAGTGAGATTACATAAGGAAAATCTGAACAACAACAAAAATATATATTAATTGCATACAGAATAAACATAATAATACAGAATAAAGTGTGGTTTTTAATAATTTACTTAATACAATTGTTTTAAGTATTTGAAACTCAAACCTCAGTATCTCCAGCTTACAGCTTTTCAGTCCATCAGAAAGAAGCTTCACTCCAGAATCCTGCAGGTTATTGTTACTTAGGTCCAGCTCTCTCAGGACAGAGTTTGAGGATTGTAGAGCTGATGACAAACTCTCACAAGACTGAGCAGTGAAATTACAGCACTCTAGCCTGTGTGGAGAATAAAAGAAACAGTAATATCAATGTGTTTATCAGGTAGGGTTTATTGTCCGAACTGCTGTTTGTGCTAAATACAGTGTAATGAGATTTCAGCCATTAACCCCTTGGAGTTGGCTATCGCGTCGGCGCGATAGGCTTGCTTTTTTTCTTATCAGTGCAAAAGAGACTCAACATTTTTTTGTGTATACTCACAATAAAAACAAAGTGTTGTGCTTTTTGCCAAATAAAGAAAAATAAACATGATGCAAGTTCTGCCTTCTCTCTGTCAGTGAAGTCCATTCTGAAACGCGTCCGAAAATGAACTGTAACTCAGCGAATACTCAGTCAAACAGGCATACAGACACACAGGCACACAGGCATGAATTCTCTTCTTTTAAATGAAGTAATTTATATAAAAACAAATATTCTCAGTTTATGCAATATGTATGAAAAGAGAGAGATGTCAGTCGTTCTCATCTCATCTCATTAAGTTTTAATGTGACCCCGCCCACGGAGAGCGAGCGCTATTCAAACGCAAATGAACTGAGGCATCCATGCAAACCTGTGAACGCCCACATCAGCTGGATAACACACACCGCGAGTAATCAGAGTCATGTACTTTACGACGCTGTGAGGAATAATACTATCTTAATAATAATAACCTCAGAAGTGCTGGAAGTTTCATTTCGAGGAGCAACGGATCGAGCTGAGGAATAGGTCAGTTCTATATTTGCTTTGTTCTAATCGCAATAGTGTCTGTACGTAAAAAGAATGAATTGTGTGTGAATGAATGAACAGCTTTTACCAAACTCTATTGCTATACTGAGATGAGTAAAAATCGACTAGAAAAAACGGATAGATTATAAAGTTTTTACTGTAAAATACTGCCACATCAAATAAGCTTATAATGTTGCCAATTTCTGCTCATATGTTAAATATATATATATATATTTAACATATGAGCAGAATGTTTTGTCAAAAATAAAGTCATCAACTAAGATGTGATTATAGTGTTTGTTCCAATGTAGGCTATATTCAAACTAATGAATCCTTAACTTTGAAATATGTATGATTAAATGTATACTTTAGTTTTTACAAAGATAGATTACACTGGAAATATTGTTAAAATTTTAATTGTTGTTGTAATTGTGTAACCTTTTTAATAAAATAGCAAAAAAAAAGGATAGATGTAAACAAAATCTTTAAAGGTCAATATAAGCCTTCTCTTTAAATTATTTTTATTGTGTTTTATTAGTGACACATTTGGGTAGAAAATATATTCCAAAACTTTCTGAAAATACAGTATGAGAATTAACTGCACAATTACTAGAAATGTTTACCTTTTCTATTATACAATTTGCAAGCACAATTTGTGGAAAAAAAACAACACCTATGTTTCCAACTGTGAACCTATTTTGTATGATGAAAGTGAATGAAAGGCTCATTATGCAGCTCCTTATGCGGGTCGTTGTCTTCTTAGGTGTGAATCACACCCCTACGCATATTGCCTTTCCAAACAAAAAGTGTCTTACAAAATTTAAATCAATGTATTGTTTTAAGTGAATGATTAGGCAGGATGATTTTCACATCATTTTGAAGAAAAAACTCTAGGCAACCAAATGCATTATTCAGAAGTCTTGTGGACACATATTTAGTATGTGTTGTGTGGCCTTATTTCAGAAACTTTAATTTTTTTTTTTCAATAACCATGCATAAACATTATTCTCTCAAAAATACAAACATGTACACACATGTTAATATGTTTATAAGCAACTGAAAAAAGCACAAATGTAAGGGCATGTCAAAACATCTCAAGGACCCCAAAAACACCTTAGACCCCAGAGGGTTATGAGAGAGATGTTATGAGATACTTAACCCTCTGGGGTCTGAGGTGTTTTTGGGGTCCTTGAGATGTTTTGACATGCCCTGACATTTGTGCTTTTTTCAGTTGCTTATAAACATATTAATGGCAAAGGTGTAATTACACTCTATTTAGCACAAACAGGGCTACCATAATATGTGAGCAAGATATATGTTCATGTTTGTATTTTTGAGAGAATAATGTTTATGCATGGTTATTGAAAAAAACTAAAAACTAAAGTTTCTGAAATAAGGCCACAAAACACATACTAAATATGTGTCAATAAGACTTTTGACTAATGGATGTTGTCGCCTAGAGTTTTTTCTTCAAAATGATCTGAAAATCATCCTGCCTAATCGTTCACATAAAAACAATACATTGATTTAAACTTTGTAAGTCCGTTTTTTTGTCAGAAGAGGTTTATGCGTGGGAGTGGTAATGGCCTATCAATATTAATGAGATTCAGACCAGGGGTGTGACATGGCTAATGGGCCCCAATGGCTAACGGGCCATCAAGTGAGGCAGCCTGAACAAAGAATAGAATGAGAGGAGATTCAAAGGTTTTGTTTTTCAATCTGTTTTATTGTAATTCCTCTATGTGAAGGAACTAAATGTTCTAACTTTGCTCTAAGCAAATCAAATGTGAGCAAAATAAAAAAATAATCAGTCGGCTATAAACAAAGCAATTGTGAGCGATAAATAAACAAAAGTAAAGGCAGGTAGGCTATCTCACAGTAAATGCTTATGCCCCGTTGATGCGGGCTCTAAGCAAATCAAATGTGAGCAAAATAAATAATCAAAATTGTTGATTGCAATCAAAATTGTATTCAAAGAATCCTGAAAAAAATGTATCATTGGTTATAAAAATATATTAAGCAGCACAACGGTTTCCAACATTGATTTAAAAAAAATAATAATCATATCAGAATGATATATATATTCTACCAAATAGGTTCACAGTTAGAAGCATCTCAAATTTTATTTTATTTTTTTTACAAATTGTGCTTGCAAAATATCCAAGGTAAACATGTCTAGTAATTTTGCAGTTAATTCTCATACTGTATTTTCAGTTTTAGAATATGTATCCTCTCCCCAAATTTGTCACTAATAAAACACAATAAAAATTATTTAAAGAAAAGGCTTATATTTACCTTTTAATAGTTTGTTTACATATACCTTGTAAATATATTTTTTATTAAAAAGGTTACAATTACAACAATTCAAATGTAATCTTTCTTTGTAAAAACTAAAGTATACATTTTAACATACATAATTCAAAGTTAAGGATTCATTACTTTGAATATAGCCTAGGCTACATTGGAAAAAACACTAACATATTATTTGATGACTTTATTTTTGACAAAACATACTATATTTAACATATAAGCAAAAATTGGCAAACAAAAGCTTATTTGAGGTGGCAGATATATTTACAGTAAAAATGTATAATCTATCCATAACTAGTCAACGAAATGTTGTCTTTCATATGTCTGTAACATAGGTCTTTCGTTTTTATTATAAAGAATATAAAAGTGGATCATTCATTCACACACAGAAACGCGATTCAAATTTAAACCGTCTTTTTGCGAGTTGTGGTAAACAGTGCGCATCTCTGCCGTTCATTCATTCACACACAGAAACGCGATTCACTTGAGAATGAAAAAAACTTACTACAGTATTCCTCAGCTCAGCTGCATCCCTTGCTCCTCGAAATACCAGCACTTCTGAGGTACATTTTCCATTATTATTATTACGATAGTATTATTCCTCACAGCGCTGCGAGACGGTGTAAACAAGTACAATGTGTTTTCTCGAGCTGATATGGGGGCGTTTGCAGTTTACATGGATTGCCTCAGATCATTTGCGTTTGAATAGCGCGCGCTCTCCGTGGGCGGGGTCAAATTAAAAATAATGAGCTGAGATGAGAACGACTGACATCTCTCTCTTTTCATACAGATTACATAAACTGAGAATATTTGTTTTTTTTATATAAATTACTTCATTCAAAAGAAGAGAATTCAAGCTTCATGCCTGTGTGTCTGTATGCCTGTTTGACTGAGTATTCGCTGAGTTATTGTTCATTTTCGGACGCGTTTCAGAATTGACTTCACTGACAGAGAGAAAGCAGAACTCGCATCATGTTTATTTTTCTTTATTTGGCAAAAAGCACAACACTTTGTTTTTATTGTGAGTATACACAAAAACTAGATGTACCGCATCGCGGTACAAAATATGACCGCCGCTCAGGCCTGCACTGGCTTTCCACAAAAATAAATGACGTGGAGTAATTTGGCTGTATTGCGTGTTTATGTATATACCTAAAAAAAGTAATAGTATGTGCATGTCTGTCTGTGTGTGTGTGTGTGTGTGTGTGTGTATGTGTGTGTGTTTGTGTATGTGTGTGTCTGTGTGTGTGTGTGTGTGTGTGTGTCTGTGTGTGTGTGTGTGTGTCTGTGCGTGTATGTATGTGTGCGTACATGTGTGCGCGTGTGTGTTTGTGTGTGTGTGTCTGTGCATGTGGATTTGTATGTGTGTGTATGGGTGTGTGTCTGTGCGTGTGGATGTCAGTGTGTGTGCATGCTTGCGTTTGTTTGTATTCCTGCATGTGTGTGTGTGACAGTATCATCCTAAACCAGCAACCCTTCGCTCAACAGCACCATCTACAGGCCGATGAGTGTACAGTCACTAAATGTGCACATAAATGAATTTATTTTATACCCCCCCCATGGATGAAATTCTACAAAACTTAGCAGAGGATACCCCCAGAGGATGTCAAGTTAATCATACACATGAAATATGGTGCAGTTCTGAACATCTCCACTGAAGATAGGGGCGATTAAAGCAGAATAATATTGCATTTTCATTTTTTATGGGAGGGGCGCAAATCACAAATGAGTGATTATGGGCTAGGTTGATGTGGGCCCTTAAGAGCAACATACCATAAAAATTTCTTCATCCCCGGTGCCACGGTTCAGGTAGTTATTTAGGAAAAACTGCATTTTTTGGGGTTTGGAGTGGCCCCCGGGGACCAAACGAAATTTTTCCGTAGAAGTCTAGTGGGGCTACATGCCCACCAAATTTCATGTTCCCCGGTGTTTCGGTGTCCCTGGTATCGTTGACGAAAAATTTACGGGGGCCCCAGCGCGGGGGGGGAGTGGCCCCCGGGGACCAAACGAAATTTTTCCGTAAAAGTCTAGTAGACCAACATACCATAAAAATGTCTTCATCCTTGGTGCCACGGTTCAGGTAGTTATTTAGGAAAAACTACATTTTTTGGGGTTTGGGGGGGCCCAGCGCGGGGGGGGAGTGGCCCCCGGGGACCAAACGAAATTTTTCCGTAGAAGTGTAGTGGGGCTACATGCCCACCAAATTTCATGTTCCCCGGTGCTTCGGTGTCCCTGGTATCGTTGACGAAAAATTTACGGGGGCCCCAGCGCGGGGGGGGAAGTGGCCCCCGGGGACCAAACGAAATTTTTCCGTAAAACTCTAGTAGACCGACATACCATAAAAATGTCTTCATCCTCGGTGCCACGGTTCAGGTAGTTATTTAGGAAAAACTGCATTTTTTTGGTTTTGGGGGGGCCCAGCGCGGGGGGGGAGTGGCCCCCGGGGACCAAACGAAATTTTTCCGTAGAAGTCTAGTGGGGCTACATGCCCACCAAATTTCATGTTCCCCGGTGCTTCGGTGTCCCTGGTATCGTTGACGAAAGATTTACGGGGGCCCCAGCGCGGGGGGGGGGAGTGGCCCCCGGGGACCAAACAAAATTTTTCCGTAAAAGTCTAGTAGACGAACATACCATAAAAATTTCTTCATCCTCGGTGCCACGGTTCAGGTAGTTATTTAGGAAAAACTGCATTTTTTTTGGGTTAAGGGGGGCCCAGCGCGGGGGGGGGGAGTGGCCCCCGGGGACCAAACGAAATTTTTCCGTAGAAGTCTAGTGGGGCTACATGCCCACCAAATTTCATGTTCCCCGGTGTT
Source organism: Scardinius erythrophthalmus (assembly GCF_964197995.2). Lineage (NCBI taxonomy): Eukaryota > Metazoa > Chordata > Actinopteri > Cypriniformes > Leuciscidae > Scardinius > Scardinius erythrophthalmus. The sequence goes on along the minus strand of NC_138239.1, from coordinate 40,213,230 downwards.
TCGGTGTCCCTGGTATCGTTGACGAAAAACTCCGGGGACCAAACGAAATTTTTCCGTAAAAGTCTAGTAGACCAACATACCATAAAAATGTCTTCATCCTCGGTGCCACGGTTCAGGTAGTTATTTAGGAAAAACTGCATTTTTTGGGGTTTGGGGGGGCCCAGCGCGGGGGGGGAGTGGCCCCCGGGGACCAAACGAAATTTTTCCGTAGAAGTCTAGTGGGGCTACATGCCCACCAAATTTCATGTTCCCCGGTGTTTCGGTGTCCCTGGTATGGTTGACGAAAAATTTACGGGGGCCCCAGTGCGGGGGGGGGAAGTGGCCCCCGGGGACCAAATGAAATTTTTCCGTAAAAGTCTAGTAGACCAACATACCACAAAAATTTCTTCATCCTCGGTGCCACGGTTCAGGTAGTTATTTAGGAAAAACTGCATTTTTTTGGGTTTGGGGGGGGCCAGCGCGGGGGGGGAGTGGCCCCCGGGGACCAAACAAAATTTTTCCTTAGAAGTCTAGTGGGGCTACATGCCCACCAAATTTCATGTTCCCCGGTGTTTCGGTGTCCCTGGTATCGTTGACGAAAAATTTACGGGGGCCCCAGCGCGGGGGGGGGAGTGGCCCCCGCGGACCAAACGAAATTTTTCCGTAAAAGTCTAGTAGACCAACATACCATAAAAATTTCTTCATCCTCGGTGCCACGGTTCAGGTAGTTATTTAGGAAAAACTGCATTTTTTGGGGTTTGGGGGGGCCCAGCGCGGGGGGGAGTGGCCCCCGGGGACCAAACGAAATTTTTCCGTAGAAGTGTAGTGGGGCTACATGCCCACCAAATTTCATGTTCCCCGGTGTTTCGGTGTCCCTGGTATCGTTGACGAAAAATTTAAGGGGGCCCCAGCGCGGGGGGGTAAGTGGCCCCCGGGGACCAAACGAAATTTTTACGTAAAAGTCTAGTAGACCAACATACCATAAAAATTTCTTCATCCTCGGTGCCACGGTTCAGGTAGTTATTTAGGAAAAACTGAATTTTTTGGGGTTTGGGGGGGCCCAGCGCGGGGGGGGAGTGGCCCCCGGGGACCAAACGAAATTTTTCCTTAGAAGTCTAGTGGGGCTACATGCCCATCAAATTTCATGTTCCCCGGTGTTTCGGTGTCCCTGGTATCGTTGACGAAAAATTTAAGGGGGCCCCAGCGCGGGGGGGGAAGTGGCCCCCGGGGACCAAACGGAATTTTTACGTAAAAGTCTAGTAGACCAACATACCATAAAAATTTCTTCATCCTCGGTGCCATGGTTCAGGTAGTTATTTAGGAAAAACTGCATTTTTGGGGGTTTGGGGGGGCCCAGCGCGGGGGGGGAGTGGCCCCCGGGGACCAAACGAAAATTTTCCTTAGAAGTCTAGTGGGGCTACATGCCCACCAAATTTCATGTTCCCCGGTGCTTCGGTGTCCCTGGTATCGTTGACGAAAAATTCAGTAAGGTGACAAAAAAAAAAAAAAAAAAAAACTTTGACAATCCCTATATGACCGCTTTCGCTAGCTACGCTAGCGGCGGTCATAATAATACACACTTAACAGGAGAGATTGATGTATGAAACTGGTTTGTAACATCAAAGTTAACACAGTATTTAGAGTCTCCTTTGCACTGATAAGGAAAAAGCGAGCAGATCACGCCGGCGTGATTGCCGACCTCAGAGGGTTAAATAAGCACAAATGTCAGGGCATGTGTCAGGGTTCTGCCCTGGCAGCTTTGTCTGTGTTGTCTTTGTTTCATGTCTCTATGTTTGTGTTGTGCTTGAACATATGGCTCTGTATTTGTTTGTGTTGGCCATGTGCTCCTCTGTTCCTGCCTCCTTGTTTCCCTATACCACGCCCTCTTGTCTAGTTGAGTCCTCGTTTGCCTTTGTGTGTTCACCTGTTTCTAGTCTGAATGTGCTCACCTGTTCGTCTTGTTCTCAGCTCCCTTTATATGTGTTCTCTTGCCCTCATGTGTTGCAAGTTCATTATCATTGAGTGTGTTGTGCTACCTGTTACTTATTGCTCATGGTTCCAGTTGTGGATAGTGCCTGGATACCTTGTCTTGTGTTTGTGTTCCCTGTTTGTTCCAGTCCTGCAAGCTGGCTGCTTCCTCTCTCTACCGAGAAGCGAGACCGGTGCAGTGACTTATCGTGCCCTTTGAGTCCATCTACAGTACGTATGCTGTATTATCCTGTCTGGCTCTTGCTGTATCCATTGGCCTTGTGCTACACTTCTACCTCAGAACACCAGTGTGTTCACCTTGGGCTGGTCTCAACTCTCGTCTTGTCAACTGTCTTTCAATAAAACCTGTTAACACTCATTCTGTGCTTGAGTTCTCTCTCATAGATCCGTAACAGCATGTCAAAATATCTCCAATGCCCAAAAAATGCCTCAGGGTCAACTCCTGAGAGTTAAGTTATCAACTCACCTGTGCATTTGTGCTCAAAACTACAGCAAATTGTACATGAATGCAACTGACACAATTCAAATCACTGACTCAATGATCCAATCACAGCGGTTCTCAAGTTATCAACACACTAAATCTGTTCTAATAAATAAGGCAAGAACCTGAAGTAATAAAATCCTCGGAGCACAGCATGCAGAGGATTTGACTGATGAAATTAAAATAAAGCTACTGTAACAATCAAATTAATAAGGAAAAGGAACATGTTTTTAAAATTGTTAACAGTTCATTGAAACAAACTGTTCATTAGAAATTAAAATAAAGCTTCTGTAATAATCAAATTAATAAGGAAAAGGAACAAGTTTTGATCAGTCTCAAAGATCGTCTTTGATCAGTCTCAAAGATGCATTTTTTTACATAGAAATATTGCCACAACACAGGAAGTTCCTGAGGTTGGGCGAAGCTTATCAATATTGGCATCTTCCATTCGGCCTAGCCTTATCACCCCGGACATACACATGGATATAGTGCTGGCTCCATTACGACTCCAGGACATCCGCATTTTGAATGAGATAGACGACTGTCTGATACTAGCCCTGTCCCAAGAGCTGACGTCCCGACACCATGATGTCATCCTTGCTCATCTCGTTGAGGTTGAGACTCAACAGCAGCAAAAGCATTCTCTCTCCTGCCCAGAGAACGACATACATGGGGGTCATATGGGATTCGATCGAGATGCAGGCACAATTGTCTCCCACTCAAGTCGAGACCATCCATTATACCCTGAGCAAAGTCAGGCTAGGTCAACCTCTTACTCTTCGACAATATCAACGAATGTTAGGTCTCATGGCACCTGCATCCACAGTGATCCTTATGGGCCTTTTGCACATGAGACTGATTCAGTTGTGGCTCAAAGCCAGTGTATTTCCCTTGGCAGAGTCCACTCTGCTGTCATTGCCTAGTGTAGTCTCCCCCTTCTCAGGCTGAAGCCACCCCAGTGACATTCCATATATTGTACTGCCCCTAACAGGCCAGTCCAAATTTGTGTATTCTCCACGTTAGCTCCCTTCGGGCAGGATGTGGCTTCCACAGCGTCCCTCTCCCCTGGAAAAGCACACTTTCCCAGTGTTATCCAAGAGTTCCACTGTGTTGGTTATAACGGATCAGCAGTTTGAACTCCCTCTATACAGGCCTTCCACCCCAGTCATTTGGGAGTCTGAGAGTTCTGCGTAGGGCACTGGATGTGGTAGCAACAGTGGCGTTTTCCATAGGGATCCCAATTATGTTGTCACTCCGACATAACATCGAACATGAGCGACTGATAGGGAACGTCTTGGTTATGCATGTAACCCACGTTCCCTGAAGGAGGGAATGGGAGACGTTACGTCCCATCGCCACCGTTGCTGACCATCGCTGTAACGGCCGTCACAATCTCGGCTCCTCAGCGAAAAACAAAGGTGCGTGCGCGTGATGCGATTCACGCACGCCAACATTCATTGGCTTGTTCTGTAGACACTCCAAGATGATAGGGCTCTCTGAAGTGATCCCAATTACGTTGTCACGTCAACATTGTCACGTTGACGTGACAACGTAATGTCTCCTGTTCCCTTCTTTAGGGAACGAGGGTTACATACGTAACCGAGCCGTTTTTGCTTATTTCTGTTGGTCTGTACTAATACACCAAAATAGTAACCTAAACTTTAAGCAAAATATAAAGCTTTAGTCAACTTATTGATAACTACTTTATACATAATAATGATATGTTGTTGTTTTTTTTCTATTTCTTTTTTGGTGCATTTTTTAATTTTCACAATGAACAAAATAACAACTAGAAGGGTGCTACAAATACAGGTCTTCCTGTGTGTTTCATACATTTGAGTGAGTTACATAAGTCCATTTCCACCATCGTATTTTACATTTATGTGCTTCCCGTCTCAGGTCATGGGTCATTATTTCCATTGCAAATATTTCCTCCATGATATTCCTCCATTGGTCCAGACTCAAAGGTTCACTTTTCAACCAATTCCTCATTATAACTTTCTTACTTGATATCAGCATCACTTTGATTAGATAAATGTCTTCCCCTTTAACAACATCTTTAGTTAACAGGCCCAAATACAGAGACTGTGGATCATTCAGTATTTTGTAACCCACATTTTTTTCCATTTCTGTTACAGTAGGGGCGAATTTTTATACATGACCAAAATACATGAGAGTGATTGACATTGACATCCCCGCAGAGTCTCCAACACTGTTGTTTTTTTTTTTAACTGTTTACTTTTAATGAGGGGTGTAATAAAGTATCTCACCAAGTTCTTCCAGCCAAATTCTCTCCATTGTCTGGAGCTAGTAGAAGTTTGTTGTAAAAGACAGATCGAATGCCAATCATTCTCTGACAATTTAAGCTGCAGTTCTGCTTCCCATTTCTGTTTTATGTATAGTGAGTCAAACCTATTGCAATTTTGTAAACATTTGTACAGCCTAGATACAGTTTTCGAGGGTAAATGTCTGTATGCCCCTGCGATCATATCTATTAATTTACTGCCCTCTTGAGAGAGGTGATTTTCAATGTCTGTATTATAAAAATGTCTTCGTTGGAAATACCTAAATAAATCAGTTTTCCAGGTCAAATTCCCTCTTCAAGGTTTCAAAAGATTTAAACTTTTTACCCTCTGTTAATGTACACAATGCGGTGATTCTCTTCTCGGTCCATCTTGTAAATGTGCTATCCATCTGACCAATTTTGGAGAGTACAATGGCCAGATCAACAATTTACAATCCCCCTCCATTTTGTATTTATTCAGTATATCCCACCAGATCTTAATTGTTGTATCTACTATAGGATTTGGTTCTATAGGTTGGTTAGATGTTTTCTCAAATAATGATATGTTTAAGGATTAGTAAAGTTGTTATTTCAGTAAACAGTAAAAAATATTGTCCAAGTCAGACACATTAAATACATGTATTGTAACTACAAATATATTTATTAATATTGTAGCCTACCTTAAAACTTCTCCCTTCTGTCCCCTTTCTAGTGGTTATAGACCTGATTCTCATTAGCTGATCCAAGTGGGTGGTCTGAAGTCGGTTCCGTGAATTTGTCTTGATACGATTTATCAAACTGAAACCGTGTTCACAGTCTGCACTAGACGCTTGGAATATCCCGCAAATGTCAATCAAATGTACAAGAATTCTTCACTTTTTAGTATCCAGGTTACCATCTCAGCAAATGTAGCGCAGTGTACTGCAGCGCTCCCCATCTTTCGTTTTTCTTTGATAGTGAACTTGAAATCCTCGTACTGTTGACAGATACGCTCTGTGGCAGTCTCATCTGTTTGTTTTAGAAAAGTGTGAAACTTCTCTGTCAGTCTGGTTACATTTTCTGTACCATGATCAAAATCCAGTATTGAATCCAATGTTTCTAGGCTAAAAGCAGACCATTCTTTAAAGGGGACCTATTATGTCCCTTTTCACAAGATGTAAAATAAGTCTCTGATGTCCCCAGAGTGTGTATGTGAAGTTTTAGCTCAAAATACCCAACAGATCATTTTTTACAGCATGTTTAAATCGTCACTTTTTGGTGCTCAGAAAAACGCGCTGTTTTAGTGTGTGCCCTTTAAATGCAAATGAGCTGCTGCTGGACGGCACAGGGGGCGGAGCTTCATGAGCTCGTGCTCAGTCTCTCAGGGCAATCTCATCTCACGGAATGATGATAATATCAGAAACTCTCAGTAACGTGTTCATTTCGACCCGGAGTCGGACAATAATGCCTACAGAGTCAGAGTGCTGTATGGAGATGGAACAGGTATAGTTTAGTTTAATTACGGTTATAACGTATTTGTCATCTGATTGTACACTCACCTAAAGGATTTTTAGGAACACCATACTAATACTGTGTTTGACCCCCTTTCGCCTTCAGAACTGCCTTAATTCTACGTGGCATTGATTCAACAAGGTGCTGAAAGCATTCTTTAGAAATGTTGGCCCATATTGATAGGATAGCATCTTGCAGTTGATGGAGATTTGTGGGATGCACATCCAGGGCACAAAGCTCCCGTTCCACCACATCCCAAAGATGCTCTATTGGGTTGAGATCTGGTGACTGTGGGGGCCATTTTAGTACAGTGAACTCATTGTCATGTCAAGAAACCAATTTAAAATGATTCGAGCTTTGTGACATGGTGCATTATCCTGCTGGAAGTAGCCATCAGAGGATGGGTACATAGTGGTCATAAAGGGATGGACATGGTCAGAAACAATGCTCAGGTAGGCCGTGGCATTTAAACGATGCCCAATTGGCACTAAGGGGCCTAAAGTGTGCCAAGAAAACATCCCCCACACCATTACACCACCACCACCAGCCTGCACAGTGGTAACAAGGCATGATGGATCCATGTTCTCATTCTGTTTACGCCAAATTCTGACTCTACCATCTGAATGTCTCAACAGAAATCGAGACTCATCAGACCAGGCAACATTTTTCCAGTCTTCAACTGTCCAATTTTGGTGAGCTTGTGCAAATTGTAGCCTCTTTTTCCTATTTGTAGTGGAGATTAATGGTACCCGGTGGGGTCTTCTGCTGTTGTAGCCCATCCGCCTCAAGGTTGTGCGTGTTGTGGCTTCACAAATGCTTTGCTGCATACCTCGGTTGTAACAAGTGGTTATTTCAGTCAAAGTTGCTCTTCTATCAGCTTGAATCAGTCAGCCCATTCTCCTCTGACCTCTAGCATCAACAAGGCATTTTCGCCCACAGGACTGCCGCATACTGGATGTTTTTCCCTTTTCACACCATTCTTTGTAAACCCTAGAAATGGTTGTGCATGAAAATCCCAGTAACTGAGCAGATTGTGAAATACTCAGACCGGCCCGTCTGGCACCAACAACCATGCCACGCTCAAAATTGCTTAAATCACCTTTCTTTCCCATTCTAACATTCAGTTTGGAGTTCAGGAGATTGTCTTGACCAGGACCACACCCCTAAATGCATTGAAGCAACTGCCATGTGATTGGTTGATTAGATAATTGCATTAATGAGAAATTGAACAGGTGTTCCTAATAATCCTTTAGGTGAGTGTATGTATCCACTATTAATAGCCTACAAGTCTGCTGTTTCGGACCCGAATGATGATCAAAAATATACTGATGAGTTTAATAAAGTTTAATGTACATCACACAAAAGATGAAGCGTCAGTTTTACTCCAGAAAATCACCATAAGAGCTGAGTAAACACAGTATAAGAAGTGTGTAAGTACATAAACGAATTTCGGTAGAGTTGAGGGAGCATTTTCTTTGAAAAAAATAATAATTCCACCTCGTCTTCAGCGGCTGCCTCAGATTTCGGGAGTAATAGAGAGAGAGCTATGTGGATTAATACATCCAGCCACACAACACCTACAACGCTTGGGAGACATTCTCGTCAGTGCAGCAATGGCGGATGTGTCCAACTCGCTGTAAACTCGATCAGGGCGGGTCTATGTTGAAACGGCAGTGTCTGTCAACACTCGTGGGCGGGGCCTGTGGCTGTAGTGACGTCACTAAAGCTGCATTCTGAAAACAGGTCGTTGGGAGACAGTGCTGATGATTTATGGGGATTAATAAAAAAGGAGTGAGTGGATTTTTATCACTACTGGCTGGTTGTGTACACACACTGCCAACACACATTTATGTCCAAACAGCATGCAAAAGTGAATTTTGCATAATAGGTCCCCTTTAAGCTCACATCAGAAAATCGAGCATCAAGATGGTCACAGACTCTATGGACAAACAGAATAATGTCTGCTTTATTTACCGCACTGTTATTTGTTTCCACCAGCTCGTTTACTCAGTTGCTCCAATAAACATGCTATCCTGATTTTAAATTTTTAATCTTTGCTCTGGCAAAGCAATGGCCATCAATGGTGCTAAGATTGCTTCGCTGCAAGGATACACAGAGCTAAGCTAGTTCTTCCAACACATCTCCAAGCAAAGTGAGAGCAACTCTGTCCTTCGGATCGGACATTTTTTTGAGACAGTATTTTGAAATTGGGTATTCTGTCCTATGTTAATAGACTGTAATTCCTCAAAAACGAATTGACAGCTTGGTAATGTGACAGCCAACTGACCTCATTCAAAGGCCTAAAAGATAGTGAATCCACTTCTAAAACATTTGCCAACTCATCGAATTTGCTTTTCTTCACAGAAGACCTACTAAATAGTGAATATACTGTCCTGAGAAGTGTTTCCACTTCCTTCATCAAAGACATACCTTTCTTTATGCACTGTTATGTCTGAGCCTTTGTCGACTATCAGTGTGTGAACATTGGCATTTCTCACACTTTTCATAGTTTCAGCTTGCACAACTGCATTTATTGACTCCACAAATTCAAATGCGTAGTTTTTTACTTCTCCAGCTGTGGAAGGCTAACATATTTTGCCAGATGATTATGAATTCCTTGAACAGACAGCATTGTCACATTGATTTTGATGACAAGCACGTTATCGTTCAATATTTGTATTTGTTCAGGGTTTGGCTTAAATCAATATGTTTTTCTCTCGATTCTCTAAGAAGCTGGTTATTTGAAGTTCTATGCTTTCGATTATACAATGCTTTCATAGCATCAATGTGACATTTTTGTGTTAAGTGGCATTTAAGGTATTCAAGTTTCCACTCTGTCTAGCTCTCTCGAGGGCCCATGCGTGCCCATGTTCCCACAGCCCTATGTTCCCACAAATGGCCTACCCCTGGCCCCACCCCTAAACCTACCCATAACTGGGGTTTAGACAAATCGTAAAAAAAAAAAAATCTTAGAAATGTGGGAACATAGGGCTGTGGGAACATAGGGCTGACCCCCTCTGGGGTTCTAGCCAGAGTTTGTCAACAAGAGTCTTCTTGTGAATAGCACCTTGCCTCTTACTAATAGCACTGCATTGGCCGAACAGAGTTTTCTTCTTGGAGATAATGGGCCCTATCATACACCAGGCGCAATGCAGCTTGAGGTGTGATGCAAGTGTTTTTTGCTAGTTTGAGCCTGACGCAGACACATTTTCACGTCCTGCTCCACGTTGTTTAACCCCCTGGGGTCGGTGATCACGCCGGCGTGATCAGCTCGCTTTTTTTCTTATCAGTGCAAAAGAGACTCAAAATACTCTGTTGATTTTGATCTTACATATAAGTGTTATACATCATTTGATCCTGTTAAGTGTCTATTTTTTTGTGTATACTCACAATAAAAACAAAGTGTTGTGCTTTTTTGCCAAATAAAGAAAAATAAACATGATGCGAGTTCTGCCTTCTCTCTGTCATTGAAGTCCATTCTGAAACGCATCCGAAAAAACAAACTGTAACTAAGCGAATACTCAGTCACACAGGCATTCAGGCACACAGGCATAAAGCTTGAATTCTCTTCTTTTAAATAAAGTAATTTATATAAAAAAACATCTCAGTTTATGTAATCTGTATGAAAGAGAGAGATCATTTCAGCTCATTATAGCTCAACTAAGATTATCAACTAGTGTTTGTTCCAATATTCAACTAATTCATTAACTAATGAATCCTTAACTTTGAAATACATATGATAGAATGTATACTTTTATTTAAAGGTGCTCTAAGTGATGTTGTGACGTGTGATGTGAGGTGACATCACTTCTTGCTGACATTCAAAGTATTGTCAAACAAAACGGAGGCTAGCTAGAACCTCTCTTGGGATCAGCGCTCTCTGCAGCTGGCTTGGGATCAGCGCTCTCTGCAGCTGGCTTGGGATCAGCGCTCTCTGCAGCTGTGGGCACAGGACTTGAGGACATGACAGGTTTGGCAGGAATTTCAAGAATTTTGGCAGCAACGACGACAGGCATCTCTTGACGAGCTGATACAGACCGGAGGAGTGCTTCTGCAGCTGCGTCGGCCGCAGCTTTCTCTGAAGCTGACTCAGAGACAGTGCTACTGGCAGCAGACTCAGGAACAGCCTTCACTGCTGCAGGCTCAGGAACAGTCCTCTCAGTAGCAGCCTCAGGGACAACTCTCTACAGTGCAGACTGGGGAACTGCGCTCTCTGCAGCGGGTTCAGGAACAGTTTTTCCTGCAGCAGAGGGGACTCTGCCTCGATGGAGGTCATCGAGTCTCGATCACAACATTGTGATGGTCATGTTCCCGCAATGGGAATATGACGCATCCACGAATGCTGCCTGAGCGTGATTTAGATCTTGTTGGAACACGCCGTAACACCAACACCGCTGAAGAGTTGCTAGTCTCGTATTTCAGCTTAGACAGCTTTGCAGTGGAGAAAAGTAACACTTGGCTCCGAAGCAGAAACATAATACAAGATTGCACGCGCAGCTCCTTATATACCCACGAGGTGAGGCGGAGTTGCGCTATGCAAATTCCACAGACCCATGGCATTGTTTTGCCATTGGCTTGTTTTGTAGAACTCGAAGGTAATAGGCTTCTAAGCGAAACCACCATTTCATCAGTCACTGACGTCACTCGTAGTGGCTGACTGAAAGGTAACTAGACACTTAACACAATCGAATGATGTATAACACGCCGACCCCAGAGGGTTAATGACACAAACAGAAGCAAGTTTATTATATTAAGGCCTAATGCATGGATCTTATATCATTTCTGTTATGTATTCACGATTTTGTGTAACTTGTGCTTTATATTTTAGCTTTTAGGTTGCGTTCTGCCCTGTTTTGTTCCTGTTTCCTGTTTTGTAGTCCTTTTGTAGTTTTTCTTGTTGATTAGTTCCCTGATTGTTTCCAGGTTTGTTTTGTTAGTCTATTAGCCCTTGTGTATTAAGCCCCAGTTTTTCCTGTGTTCCTGGTCAGGTCATGTTCTTGTATGGCTGTTTATTTGGTTCTCATTTCAGTTTTGTTCCCTGGTGTTTTTGTTATTATTTGTATTTAGAATCTTAATTTCATCCAGTTCTTCCTCGTTTAAAAATTTCACAGTCATTACAGTTACACAGACGATGATTACACAAATATTCATCAAGACAGATATTTTGAAATAATTCTGTGAGTATCTAACTGTTCAAGCGCAATACGTCGCTAAAGAGAACTGAATTCAGGATTGCATGGTGTCTGAGAGAGGCGTCTTTCTCTGCACAAGCTTCGGGTGTGTGTCAATCAGCGTGAGTAATGTATTGAGATCCTTTCTGTGGCTTATTGCACTTAATAACTTTGTTTAACAAAGCACGTTTCACACTTTATTTTCTCATTCATGTATGTTCTTTCTGTGAAAACCAATATCGAAACATCAGATGAAGTTCTTTGCTTATGAAGGATATACGCAACTTTATATTTTATTAATATAGCCTATAATAAGAGTTCTTTACTCACAATAAAAATGAACATTAATATGTCTGATAGGCCTATTTAATATATTTTTTTTAATCAATTATTTAGTTTTTAATCATCGATGCAGAATCATTCACATCAGAATTGCGATGCATTGTAAAATCAATTATATTCCACAGCTGTCTTTTCCAGGATGCTTGGGAACCATGATGGTTTTCTCATCAGGTTTTTTGAGTAGGCATTGCCTGCCTTGTGTCTTTGGAGAAAACACCATTGATACATTCATACTACAATATAGACAGGGGTGAAACAGCTATTCATGCACATATTTAACCCTCTGAGGTCTAAGGTGTTTTTGGGGTCCTTGAGATGTTCTGACATGCCCTGATATTTGTGCTTTTTTCAGTTGCTTATAAACATATTAATGGCAAAGGTGTAATTACACTCTATTTAGCACAAACAGGGCTACCATAATATGTGAGCAACATGTATGTACATGTTTGTATTTTTGAGAGAATAATGTTTATGCATGGTTACTGAAAAAACAAAAAATTAGTAAAAATAAGTTTCTGATATAAGGCCACAAAACACATACTAAATATGTGTCCACTAAACTTTTGACTAATGGATGTTGTCGCCTAGAGTTTTTGCTTGAAAATGATCTGAAAATCATCCTGCCTAATCATTGACATAAAACAATACATTGATTTAAACTTTGTAAGACACTTTTTGTTTGGAAAGGCAATATGCGAGTGGGCGTGATTCACACCTGAGAAGACAATGACCCGCATAATGAGCTGCATAATGAGCCGCATAATGAGCCTTTCATTCAGGTGTGTCACTGAGAGTACCACAAGTAAAGAATGTGAGGACTTGAATGCATGCACATTGTATAACATCCAAGGTAAACATTATATATATATATTCAATGTAAATTGTGATAATCGTTATTAATAATCGCAATTACAATTTCAAGGGAATAATCGGCAAATATGATTTTTGTCATAATCGTGCAGCCCTTATTGTGAGTATACACAAAAAAAGAGACACTTATATGTAAGATCAAAATCGACAGAGTATTTTGAGTCTCTTTTGCACTAATAAGTCACGCCGGCGTGATTGCCGATCCCAGGGGGTTAAACATAGTAAATAAGTGAATGTGAATGTCAAACCTCAGTATGTTCAGTTGACAATGTAAACTCTTCAGTCCATCAGAGAGCATCTTCACTCCTGAATCCTGCAGTTGATTTCTACTCAGGTCCAGCTCTCTCAGATGGGATTCTGATGATTGTAGAATTGAAGATACAGTTCCACAGCATATTTCATCAAGACTACAGCCGTCAAATCTGGCAAAACATAACATTTAACCAGATTATTTTCTGATGTTCAGTGTTTTACAATAACACATTGTACCCTTCATAATCAGGACAGAAAGATATTTCAAACAGTATTTTGACATTCTGTTGTTTAGTGACGTATAATAAAAAGTATAAGTAAACAGCGATCAGTGAAATTACTCACAGGGCTTTTCTGCAGCATCTCACAGCTGGAACGAGTCTGTTGTAGCCTGCTTGTGATGAAGTGAACCTCTTTGGGTCAAACTCATCCAGCACCTTCTCTGACAGCAGTACGTAGGTCAGCACTGTGCACATTGAAGATGAGAGTTCTCTTCCTGGACGTTCATTTGAACTGAGGTATCTCTTGATTTCCTCATATAAGGAATGATCCTTGAGCTCAAGTAAGCAGTAGAATAGGTTGACTGTAACTTCATCTGAGATTTCCTTGTTTTGTACTTGTTTAATGTATTCAGTTGTTTGAGTGATGCTCTCTGTGGTGTCTTCAGTGTGTGTGAAGAGGCCTTTCAGCAGTCTCTGAGAGGATTCCAGTGAAATTCCCATCAGAAACCGCAGGAACAGGTCCAGTTGTCCTTTCTCACTCTTTATGGCTCTATCAACAGCATTCTCTAGTAGCTCCTGCAATGTGATATTTTCTTTTGGCTCATCAAAGAAATACTGAAGCTGCTGCATGTTCTTGTTCAGGTAGCAGAGGAACACATGCACTGCAGCGAGGAACTCTTGAACACTCATATGCACAAAGCAGAAGACCTTTTCTTCATGAAATCCATCTTCCTTCTTAAAGATCTCAGCAATCATTCCTGTGAACTCAGTGTCTTTACTCACAATAATACCACATTCTTCCAGATCTTCCTCACTGAACACAATGATTTCCTTCTTCAGTTGTTCAAATGCTAGCTTGGCTAATTTCCTAATCATTTTTCCATTTGAAAGTAAGAGCTTTTTACGTTGTCTTTCTTCTTGTTCATCATACTTCTGGCTCTTCATGTTCATCTGTATCAGCAGGAAGTGAATGTACATTTCAGTGAGTGTTGTGCTGATGTTCTCTGTATTTTTCCCAATGAGAATACCCTGAAGTACTGTGGCCGTGATCCAGCAGAAAACAGGAATGTGGCACATGATGTAGAGACTTTGAGATGCCTTAATACGTGAGATGATTCTGGAGGCCTCAGTCTCATCTGTGATTCTCTTTCTGAAGTACTCTTCCTTCTGTTGGTCATTGAATCCTCGCACCTCTGTGAACAAACCTACATACTGAAGAGGGATCTGATTGGCTGCTGCTGGTCGTGAGGTCACCCAGATGAGAGCTGATGGAAGCAGAGTCCCTTTGACCAGACTTGTGAATAACACATCTACAGATGATTTTTTCTCAATACTGTGTAATGATCTATCTGTAAACTTCAAAGGGAGGCGACTCTCATCAAGTCCATCAAATATAAATGCTAGCTTATATTCCTTATATAACTTTGATTTCTCCAAATCTTTCAGTTCAGGATAAAATTCCAGCAGAAGCTCGTGGAGACTGAAATCTTCATTTGTCATCGAGTTAAGCTCTCGAAATGGAATCAGGAACACGCAGTTTACATCTTGATTGGCTTTTTGTTCTGCCCAGTCCAGGATGAACTTGTGCACAGAGACAGTTTTTCCAATGCCAGCGACTCCCTTGGTCAGCACAATCTTTTCTTCATTTTTTTCCTTTAATAATGTAAATATATCATTGCATTTGATTGGTTTGTCCTGTGTTGGTTTCCTGAAAGCCTCATGGATCTTCATAATCTCGTGTTCCTGATTGACATCTTCCATATCTCCTTGTGTGATGAACAGTTCTGTGTAAACATCCTTGAGATCTGCTTCATTTTCTTTCTTGCATTCAAAAATACGCTCTGCTTTCTTCTTCATGTTGGTTTTGTGAGTTTCCAAGAATTTTTTCAGAATCAAATCCACTGTTATAAAAGATTGGTGTAATTAAATAAAACATGAGGGAAAGCTAAAACATTTTCATTTAAAAAAATAAACATTACAATGCTTCAGCATCAGCATGATCTGATCAGAATTCATTCAACATATTGTAATTAAATTAATGTTGAAAGTAAAACAGCCCAGAGGCCTCAGATCTTCTATTTAATGCACTACATTTTGATAAATATATTACACTTATGGAAGAGAATACCCTTAAGAATTCAAATCAGAATTGTCATCCAGGCATATGTATACTTTTTTAATGCCTAATTTGTAAACTCAGAACAGAGGACAGGGTTCAAGGAACAACTGGCAGTGAATGCTTTAGTTCTTGTATGAAAGGTTTACTGGTCATGACCCTGACCTGTCCAACCACTGCATGGCAGCATTTAGATCAGTCATCCATTTATATATTCTGCCTTTTGTGTGTACACAGACATAGAATGAAACACACAGATTTACTGTACATTATGCCCCTGGGCTGGTGTCCAAATTCAATATACATCCGATCCGTTTAAATCACTCTGAAACACTTAAAAAAGTTCACACTACAAAGACTGACAAATGCTGAATGCACATGTTCAGTCTGTGAAAACAAACACTGATCAACACTAACAGATGCAGGGAAAAGACTGATCTGACAAAATCTGGCGTTCATGTCTATTGGTGTTGGTTGATGTCTGTCGGTGCAGTGTGAACTAGCCTAAAGAGAATACAATTGTTAAGACTTTACCTTGCTCTTCTGTGAGTTCACCTGTGAGGAGAGAAAAAATTAGGGAAGTAAAAAATATACAGATACACAAAAGAAAATACTGTATCTTAAGCATGTCTACCTATGAACAATATGACCATAAATGAACTGTGATATTTAGAGGCCTCTTAAAGCCCTCCCTTTTTTTCTCTTCCTCTGTGTAATATAAGTTATTTACTTTGTTTATGTTCAGTCACCAAAGAGAATATGTACTTTCCTCTTATTTCCAGCCACCATATTCCTGTTTTTCTTTGTACAAGGTTATATTCCTATATTTGTTATTTCCAACTGTGAAATGATTCCTTTTATGGTGTTATCTTTGTGCGCCCTCTGGAAAGCAACATCTTTTTTTTTTTTTTGGAAAGTATAAATTGTGTAAACTACTCAATAAAGATTGAAGATTTGGGACATGGCTCTGTTCATGTGAGGATTCTTCCCACAGCTGCGCAGCCGCAGACCATTGATGACTGAGAGGGACTGAAAATCTTACTTAACTGAAGAGGAAGAGAAATCTAATTCTTACATGAACTTTAATAGGAAAAGGGTTCACAATCACTGAGCATTATTTCACTTATCAAGCTATTAACCGACTGCTAATAAGCAGTGCATCTCAGTAAGCACATCTATGGTAATAGTACCGTTTACTGCAGCGTTGATGGTCACTGGGCCATTGACGGTGGTTTCTATAAATACAGGAACAAATGCAGTTGCTCTGTTCTCAGCTTTCACATCAATACTGACAGTCTCCATCCTCTTGACTGGAATAGAGACAGAGATTAATTACATTTCCTAAATGATAACTTAAACATAACATTTTCTTTTTTTGGATTACCTTTCTTGTTTTTATGCTCGTCTTCTTCCATGTCATCTAGTGTGTCAGAATCCATAACAACAGATTCTATCGTCCTTCACCGACTCACTGCTGTTGGAAATGAAGAAAAAGGTTTTGAATAGCTCCACTGTTACCAGAAACTTTCCAAAAATAAATAAGGCACTAAATTATATTTACTACACTATAAAACACACAACACTCTTTCTGTAAAGCTGCTTTGAAATGATGTATATTGTGAAAAGCGCTATACAAATAAACGTGAATTAAACTGAATTTTTTCAACAAACGCTGGGTTGAGACTGCTGGGTTGACTTTCATTGAACTGAAGAGACCACTTTTAATATAGTGGGTTTCTTATGTCATATTTACAAAAAGTTATTTGAGGTCTGTTAATATAGGGGTACAATTAAACTGAATGTAATGATATAGATTCCTTCAAGGAAATGAAATGGCAATGTAATAAAGGTTGAATTATTTTGAAACTGTTGAAGCGATAATTGTTAAAAGTAATGTTTTTCATGAAGTATTTCAGAGTTCTTGTGCTTTGTGCGTTCATTTCGCCCACGCCTGAAGTAATCGACTGTGCGAGGAGGTGCGCTTTTCTCAGCTTCTTCAGAAGAGAGGGAAAGATGGTTTAGGGTAAGTATAGTGTCACGTGTAGTTGCAGGAAGGCAGACGAAGATGAGGATATATTTCTAACATTAATTTTGAATGGTAATATTATAAATGATAGCAGAACAGGCAGCAACACACATCATACACAACGTAGATCGGACGAAGACTGACAGAACAAACGGAACTTAAATGCAAACACAGATGACGATGATTAACTTAACACAGCTGATCCAGATGAACTGATAATGACAATGACAAGGAGTGCTTCATTCTTTTGAGTTTGTGAGTTTATTTTTTTAGAAAATAAATGTTTCTGTTGTCTCCTGCCTGTTTACTTGATCTTTCTCTATTTCTGATAAATTACATGATAGAAAGTCTAAGGCCTTCTCAAGCCGTACAGCAAACCCATCTGTAGGAGCCATAAGGCTATTAATAATGTTACTCAATGTCATGGCTGTATGTAACAATTTTTCTTTACTCCCCCCTGTGGTAAAGGGAAAGAATTTCACCCCTTTTGGGGATTTCCTGAAGGTAGCCACCTTAAAGGTCCCGTTGTATGCCCCTTTTCACAAGATGTAAAATAAGTCTCTGATGTCCCCAGAGTGTGTATGTGAAGTTTGAGCTCAAAATACCCAACAGATCATTTTTTACAGCATGTTTAAATTGACATTTTTTGGGGCTCAGAAAAACGAGCTGTTTCAGTGTGTGCCCTTTAAATGCAAATGAGCTGCTGCTGGATGACCCAGGGGGCGGAGCTTCATGAGCTCGCGCTCAGTCTGTCAGGACAAATTCATCTCATGGAATGATGATAATATCAGAAACTCTCAGTAACGGCGTTCATTTCGAGTCGGACAATAATGCCTACAGAGTCAGAGTGCTGTATAGAGATGAAACAGGTATGGTTTAGTAGTTTAATTACGGTTATTATAACGTATTGTCATCTGCTTGTATGTATCCATTATTTATTAACAGCCTACAAGTCTGCTGTTTCGGACCAGGTCCGAATGATGATCAAACATGTACTGATGAGTTTAATAAAGTTTATTGTACATCACACAAAAGATGAAGCGTCAGTTTTACTTCAGAAAATCACGGTAAGAGCTGAGTAAACACAGTAGCCTAAGTTATAAGAAGTGCGCAAGTAGCCAGTAGAGTTGAGGGAGCATTCCTGTGGGCGGAGGTTAGTCTAAACACGGTTCTGGTGATGTCACTAATGAAGGAAGTAGAGGGGTGTAGTCCAATCGAGCCGTTTTATGTAGTCAACTTCTGTTAAATAAAATATCTCGCTTGGCATTGAACTTTGAGCTTTATAATTTTACAGATATTATTTATACTCTAACAACAACATTACACACTAAATAAAGTTTGAAACATGGGATCACGTAGAACGGGACCTTTAAACATGAAGTAATGTGACAAGGGGTACGGGCAAGTGCTATACTGGTAGAGACAAAGGAAGCCCCACTTACATTAAGATTCATTAAGCTGGCTTTAACATCTAGAGTTAGATTGCTAGGAAATAGTAATAATCCAGCGGTGTCAGTAATAAATAATTGTTGGGAATATCAAACAAAGGGTAAAGGGTTTGGTTGGGGCATACATCATTTAACAGAACAATACGGCATTAAAGAGTAAAGTTCCTCCCTGGATGCTTCCAATTCCAGAAGTCAACGGGCTACTACTAGAGATTAGAAATATACTGTTAAATATTCAAAAACTAGGAATAACAGTTCAGTTCTGTTGGGTTCCAGCACACATTGGAATTAGAGGTAATGAAAAGGCAGATGATTTAGCTAAAAAGGCTCTAAAAAATAAAAGAAATTGAAATTAATGTTTCAATAGGGAAAGGAGAAGTGAAAGCTTGAAATAACAAAAAAATGGCAACAAGAATGGGAAGCACAACCTAAGGCTAGGCAATATTACAATATTCAGAAACAGATTGGAGGAAAAATAATGTGAAAAATAGGAAGGAAGAAATAGTATACTCAAGATTAAGAATGTGACATACAGGATTGAATGCAACACTGAAGCTGGTAGGAAAAGGAAATGGTTTATGCACAGAATGTCAAACACAGGAAGATGTGAAACATGTTTTATTTAGATGTAGGAGATACAGTGAGCAGAGACAAAGTCTCTATTGAGTAATCCCTGCACAAAAAACTTCCTCACGTAATAACCTAGAATACTGTCTAACACTTGATGGCTGCTCTGTCAAGTCTTCATCGTCGGTTAGGAACCTGGGTGTGCTCTTTGATACCAATCTTTCATTTGAAAGTCACGAGTCTAGTATCTGAAAAAACGGCATTTTTCCATCTTAAAAATATATCTAAATTACGCCAAATGCTCTCATTGACAAATGCGGAACAATTAGTTCATGCTTAATAAACAAACTACAGCTGGTCCAAAACGCAGCAGCTCGAGTTCTTACCAGAACCAGGAAGTATGACCATATTAGCCCAGTTCTGTCAACACTGCATTGGCTCCCTATTAAACATCGTATAAATTTTAAAATATTGCTGATTACTTACAAAGCACTGAATGGTTTAGCTCCGCAGTACTTGAGCGAGCTCTTAACGCATTATAGTCCTTCACGTCGATTGCGATCTCAACATTCCGGCCAGTTGATAATACCTTGAATATCAAAATCGACTGCTGGCGGTAGATCCTTCTCCTATTTAGCACCAAAACTTTGGAACAGTCTTCCTAACATTGTCCGGGAAGCAGACACACTCTGTCAGTTTAAAGCTAGACTAAAAACACATCTCTTTGACCTAGCATACACATAACACATTATAGACGCAGTCCGCCGGATCCAGGCCGTATCCAGATCTGATGAAGGACCTGTGCCTGGACGCGACGACAGCGCAGTCCTGAAATGTCAACTAGTCTCCCCCTGTGAAGGCCTCCTTCCCCTCCCTTTACCTCTCTACATAACTCCGACAAAAAGTCGGGATAACTCCGGTTCGCGTGGCTACGTGGAAGCGATAAAAATTCGGTATTATTAATGTTAAGGCCAGACAAGTAGTATGTTGAGGGTTGATTTGTAGGAACTACACGCCTGAGCACATATATTCAAACACGCATACCTATAGACTGAACTCGTAATATGCATGTGCACGCCATCAGCGTTCTCACAGGTTCGCGTTTTTGAAGTTTGTGTAGAAAGAACTTTAGAGTTTTCTGTTAAAACGGTGTCGTGTTAGCGGCCCCTAAGTTAATAACTAATGATCATTGCGATGGAAGTGAATCAATCAAACTAACTTTAGCTGGACAATAACTTTATTCTAGAGCTGCTATAAAGCCAAAACACTTTACTTTAATTCCCATAATCAATGTAAAGCTGCTTTGGAACAATATACATTGTTAAAAGCACTTGACAGCTTTCAAAGGATTCTGAAACTCATCCAATGCATGAGTAAACATGGGTGAATTTATTTTTAAGAGCTGCTGTTGAGAATTTTGGCTTTGATCAAAACATGGTACAAGAAGCTGATGCTGATGTGTACATTGTGGCATGTTGATTCTATGGAAAGCTGGATACTTGATTGTGCTTGTTTGTGTCAAACATGGCTGATGAAATGTCAAAAAATGAAGAGGATGCAGGTGAACAAAGCATTGCATCCCTGAGTTCTATGCGTTGGGGAAGGCTTGGTGTGTGCACACGTAGGATGAATGAAGGAAAGGCATTGCTTGCTGATGGTGGTGATGTGGAATCAATAAAAAGAAGTACAGAGGCATTTTTATGTCACATGGAGAATTTAAGACTGCTCATAGGCTCGTGCAAGAATAACTATCTGATGATATCAGAGAAAATGAGCGCACTGACTGGTTTAAGCCTAAAATGGCTACATTTGAGAACTTTATGAGTGAATATGAGATGTGGAAAAATGTTCAAAAGGATCCACAAACACTTATCAAGCCAAATGATAGTGTTTCAAATGTGTCCAAAAGGTCACACAAATCTCGTAGTTCTCACAGCTCAAGTATATCATCATCGGTATCATCAATGAGGATAAAAGTTACTGCTGATAAAGCACCCCTTCTTGCTCGCAAAGCTGCATTAAAACAAAAACATGCCCTAGAAATGGAAAAGGCTGCTTTGAATATGAGACCGGAAACAGAACATTTGGAATGTGACAAACAATGCTAAACTGAAGGTCTTTCAAGACTCTGCAACAACAGCAAGTCCAAGTCTACAAGTTCAATCTATTAATTCCCAGCAATCTTACGAACATAAGGATGAAATTAATGAGTATCTTGAAAATTATGATGTAGAGAATTCTAAGAAGACATCAACGAAACAGGATCAGACATCACCAGGACCATTGCCATCTTTTGAATTTGTTCAACTTGGAGCTATCCCGAAAATTCCATTGCATGTTTCAACCTCCAAAACTCAACCAAGTAGCACACAGCAAGTCCAATGCTGAGGATGCAACAGCAACATCAGATAATCCTGCTACAACTTGTCAAAATCCATCTGTTAGTTACACAGATGCGGGGCTTACAAATATGAATCTTTTGAATGTGGTGCAGAAGCAAAATGACATTGCTGATTTTCTGGATTGGCTCCCCTCTAGAGAGATTCCAGTGTTCGATGGAGATCAACAAAATTTTCGCCCTTTCATGCAAGCCTTTGAACATGGCATAGAAGATAATACCGACAATAGTAGGGATAGACTTTACTATCTGGAACAATTTACTTCTGGCCAATCAAAGGAACTTGTCCGAAGCTGCTTGCATATGGATGCTAGAAGGGGTTATGCTGAAGCTAAGAAGCTCCTCAAATGTCATTTTGGTGATGAAGTGAAAATCACCAGTGCTTATATGGAAAAGGCCCTGAGTTAGAGTAATATCAAGGCCGATGATGGAAAGGCTCTTAATGCTTATGCACTTTATTTGAGAGGCTGTTGCAATGCTGCGGAAGATCTGCATAACATATTTGATCTTGATTTGCCTTCCAGTCTTAAACAGATTATATCCAAACTCCCATATAAACTATGTGAAAAGTGGAGAAACACAGCATGTGACATTCTTGAACGAACACGCAGTAGAGCCAAATTCCAGGACCTGGTTGCCTTTATTGAAAATCAGGCAAAGATACTTCAAGACCTTCTCTTCTGCAATATTCTAGACCCTACTTCTGCAACAAAGGGCATCAGGGCTGAGACAGGGTCTCGTCCTTATAAGTCTGGGAGTAAGAAAAGCTTTGCTACAAGTGTTGAATTACAGGCCCCCTGTTTGTGGGGCATATGAGCAAACCGTGTAGAAAACTTCTGTATAGTAAGACTTGTCACAAAAGGCACCCAACAATTCTCCATGTCGAAAGCATGCCCCCCAAAGAACAACACACTTCCCAGAAGGATAAAAGTGGCAGTAACTTAATTACAATTGCCATGGTGTCAGCAGAACAGACGGAGGTTGGTTCTTTAGACTATAAACTTGCTATTTTGCCAGTGAAGATTAAGGCCTGGAACGGGAGTAACATAATACAAACTTATGCTTTTCTTGATCCTGGAAGTTACAGAAAGTCTAACGGAAAAGCTGCATGTGAGAGGGAGGAAAACAGAAGCTCTACTCAGGACTATAGGACAAGAAAGACCAATATGTACATACAGATTGGATTGGATGGGTTGGAAGTAAGCCTCGACCATAACAATTTTTTGCCCCTGCCAGAGGTTTTTACTCAAGCTTCTATACCAGTTGGTAAAGAGAACATTCCTACTCAAGAGGACATTCAGCACTTGCCATATCTCAAAGAGGTCAGTTTGAATACCATTGAAGCGGAAGTCGGTCTGTTGATTGGAGTTAGTGCTCCAAAGCTTACAGAGCAATGGAGGGTCATTAATAGTCAAGGAGATGGACCTTATGCAGTCCTAACTCAATTAACCCTCTGGGGTTGGTAGTCGCGCCAGCAAATGCTTGTCAC
>NC_138239.1:40072256-40189906 GCF_964197995.2 Scardinius erythrophthalmus | reverse complement strand
ACTGACATGAGACATATGTCACATTTACATTTAGTCATTTAGCAGACGCTTTTATCCAAGGCAAAAACAACGCACGAAGTGTTAAAAATATGAAGTTCAGGCATTGGTCAGAATACCATAAGCCCCGGTAAGGAAGGATAAAAGGGAAAGGAAAGTTTTTTTTTTTTTTTTAATGAGGTTAAGTGCTCACAGAAGAGATGGGTTTTCAGTTGTCTTTTGAATGTTGTCAGGGATTCTGCATTCCGGATGAGGGTGGGGAGATCATTCCACCAGCATGGAACCGTGAATGAGAATGTTCTGGAAAGTGATTTTGTGCCTCTCTGTAATGGAACTACGAGCCGTCGCTCGTTGACCGATCGTAGGCTTCTGGTAGGGAAGTAGACTCGTAGGAGAGAGTGAAGTAGGAGGGAGCTGAGCCTGTGGTAGATCTGTAAGCAAGCGTCAATGCCTTGAACTTGATGCGAGCAGCGAGTGGTAGCCAGTGCAGAGAGATGAACAGAGGAGTGACGTGGGCCCTTTTTGGCTCGTTGTAGACAAGACGAGCTGCAGCATTCTGAATCATTTGTAGAGGTTTAGTTGCACATAATGGAAGTCCAGCCAGAAGAGCATTGCAGTAGTCAAGCCTAGAGATGACCAGGGCCTGGACGAGAAGTGTTGCATGCTCAGTTAGGAAAGGCCTGATCTTCCTGATGTTGTGCAGTGCAAACCTGCATGATCGAGTTGTCTTTGAAATGTGGTCTGTGAAGGTCAGCTGGTCATCCAATATTACTCCAAGATTTCTGACTAACCTTGATGGGGTAATTAATGTTGTATCTACCTGGATAGTGAAGTCGTGCTGTAGAGACGGATTGGCAGGGAGGAGAGACAGAGGAGAGAGTTGAATGTCTTGAAGAGTGATCGTGTGTTGGAGGAGCTGTTGATCTTGTTGTGGAAATATGAAGATTTTGCGGCATGAACATCAACAGAGAAGGAGGAGAGCAGAGATTGATACTCAGGTCAGATGTGTCTTTTGATTTGCACCATTTCCTCTCCACTGCCCTGAGTTCAGTCCGGTGTTCACGAAGAACCTCAGATAACCAGGGGTTAGAGGGACCAGCGCGTGCAGGCCTGGAGGAGAGAGGGCAGATATTGTCTAGAGAAGAAGTTAAAATGGAGCATAAGGTATCCGTTGCGGTATTCACATCCAGAGATGAGAATTGTGAGGGTGAGGGAAGATAAGAAGACAAAGCAGAGGAAAGATGGGAGGGAGAAAGTGAGGGCAGGTTTCGTCTGAAATTAACTGGTAGGGGGGTTGGTGGTGCACAGGTAGTTAGTTGTAGATTGAACGTAATGAGGAAATTATCTGAAACATGAAGAGGTCTCACCAAAATGCTGTCTGCGCTGCAGTTGCGTGTGTAAACCAGGTCCAGTTGGTTGCCTGATGTGTGAGTACCTGTGGTGATGAGCCGTTTGAGATCGAAAGAGGCTATATGATGAAGTCTGTTGCATACGGTTTCTCTAGATGAATGTTGAAATCACCCAAGACTACCAGTGTGGAGCCGTCCTCAGGGAAAGAGGACAGCATCACATCCAGCTCCTCTTCAAAGCTTCCCAGTTGACCTAATATGGATCTTAGTGGGAGTTGTAAGTGTAATAGCATGATATTCAAATGAGTTGTTATTGCACAGAGAAGAGAGTGCTGAGCAGAGTCCTGCACGGGTCCATTTTTGGAGACCCGCCCCCGCCCGTACCCGCAAAGTTCAGCACCAGATCCGACCCGTCACCCGTGATAATATCACAATTAAATCCGCACCCGCCCCGTTACCCGCCCCGTTACCCGCCCCGTGCCCGCGATAAATCACACACAAGCTAAAATCCTTCCAATTTAAGTGCTTTATTTTTATCTCGCACCTCTCTCAACATCACAATAGCCTCACGCGCCGGCGCCTCCGTGTCCTGATTATATTGCCTGCTATATTTAGCCTACCTCTTATTTATTAAATACAGGAAATTGGTTGATGAAACATTGATTAAAATTAAGATACAATTAATACAAAACTAAATTCACTTTAAAGAAAGGCTTTCTACAAAAACAAACTTAATGAAGTGGTCAAAATCATGTCTGCCCACTCCATTTGTCTCCCGATATTCGGGATCATCTTATCTTATTCATGCTTTTTTACTTTTCATATAATCAACATGAAATTAAAAAAAATATATTATTTTATTTAAACATGAATATGAAACTAAATCGTTTTTTAATGACTGGGCTACAACTATTAGCCTCCCCTACAGTACAGAGAAATTTAATGTCGGAGCGTTGCCGGTGAGCTTGTGGGGGGAGAGATACGATTTTCGATCAATCATCGAATATTATTTTGCTTGATATGCCAATTCTTAATATTTGGTGTTTTAAATGCCTGTTTGAGATCTCTGTGAAAGTTTTAATTGTAGGTTCGTGCAATTTATATACACAATACTTACTAAAATATAATTAATATAATTTTATTGCATTTGTATTAGTTGTTTGAAGAGTAATCGGTCGGTAAAAAAAATCGGTCGGTCTTAACTCAAGTTTACAACCGGCAAGTTCGGTCGGACTTAAAGGGGAACACATTTTTTACCCGCCCGCAAGGAGTTCATTATCCGCCCGCATCCCCGCCCGTGAATTTTAGGAATGTCACAATCCACCCGTTTTAGCCACTTTTATGCAGGTACCCGACCCGTTGCAGGACTCTGGTGCTGAGTATTTCCAATTGTTAGAAATGAGAAGACCTGTACCTCCAGATACTAAGAGAAGAATGAGATGCAAAGGCTGGAATAAAGTCAGCTTTATTGACGGCTGACTGACAATTCCATAGGCCCACAGAAAGAGAGAGAGACGTGTGTGAGGATGAGAGAATGAGACGCAGATTAGCAGTATTGCGCTGCCTTGATGAAAGTGCGTTGCCGAGAGACAACAGGAATGTATTGAAAGCACATGTTGAGTAAGAAAAAAAAAATAGGATAAAAGTGGGAAAGGAAGGGGAGAAGATGATACTTAAGTGCCTTACTGGTGTCCTTGCTCGGTGGAGTCGCACAGGTAGAGTCGATGGTCTTTACCCGAGTCAGTCTTCACACGAGGAGGCTGAACGCTTACAACGCTTGAGTGAGGACAGCTGTCTCGGCCTAGCAATTAAGCAAAGAATCCGAAAATGGGAGAAATCGAAACTAGCTGCTAGGAGGCGATACTTAAGTGCAATGAAACTGCAATCATTTTCACACGCGGCTGTTATTTGAAGTAGGAACGCGTCTAAATAAAATACAGATTTGTGTGAAGGTAAAAATGAAAAATAAGCAGAGATTCGAAAATAGCCTTAGCTTGAGTCAAATAGAGCACTGAATAACAGGAGAACTGGATATTAAGAAAAAAAAAAACACTTGTCTTGTCGTGTCCACGTACTGACCGCTTGTCCTGTCTTTATAAAGCTTGAAGTCTCTATTTTTAAATGATGTAAATCATATCAAAAACAAATATTCTGTTTAAGTAATCCATATAAAAGCAATGACATATACAGTTTCTCCAGCCCGTGCTCATTAACTCTAATGTGACCACACCCACACGAGCAAGAGCAACTGACATGCAAATCGTCCACGTGGAGGAACGCAGACCTGTAAACGCCCTCATTAGAATTAGAGACTTCAGTACTCCTCTGCTTTTCATCGACTTTGGAAGATACGTTGTGTTTGTGCTGTGCTGTTTACCTTGGATTTACCTCAGAAGAATTAGAAGAACACGATTTGAAGATGAGAAAATTTTAAGGTGAGACATTTGCACTGATAATAGTAAGCATGTTATTGTTGCATAAACTTTACATTGTAGCAACTAGTCAAACTGGTATATATATATATATATACAGAAACATGTTGAAATGTGAATAATAGACAGGTAGGCAAGCTTTCAATGCTAAGTTTATATACATGTACGACACTAGGGTGTTTTTATGTTCAGTAATAAAATACAGCATGAAAGCATAAAAGTAGGCTAGTATGAGTGTTTACTCTAATATGGTGAATATTATAATGTCTAGACCCGTGTTTACTGTTAAATACTGTGTTTGTGGATATCTGCTCAAACGTAGACATGTATAATGTGGTAACAATAATGTATCATTGTTTGGAACGGCTCGATCACTTCAGTAAATGTTCTCTGCACGCGCTGTGAGTTTGAGTCACTCAGACTGTGAGTTTGAAAAGCAAAACACGCCAAACATTAGGCTATGATTTTACTCCAGTCTGATTTCATGACGTCATAATGAATGAAAAACATTTGAAGAAACATGATAATCAATACATTTTTCTCTAGTGTAGTGTTAATGAAAGTGTTTCTTTTTAACGATTTATAGGCCGCCTGCTACAGGCTATTGTTGTTATTATTATTGTATGCAGCCCAACACGTAAATGCCTACAAGGCACAACAAACCTGGTGTTCATTTTATTATATATATATCAGATCAGTGTGTTCAATAATGTGCTTTTTTGTCCTTTGTTGTGTATCTTTGGATTATGTTTTATATTATATTATATATATATCAGATCAGTGTGTTCAATAATGTGCTTTTTTGTCCTTTGTTGTGTATCTTTGGATTATGTTGTGTTGTAAATAAATCCAAACAATCAAAAAAGCATTCTTTTTTAAATCTCTTAAATCTCTTATTTTGTATGCATGCAAATTGTATAAGATCCAAGGTAATAATTTCTAGTAACTATGCAGTTAATTCTCATACTGTATTTTCAGAAAGTTTTGGAATATATCCTCTCCCCAAATTTGTCACTAATTAAAAACAATAATAAATAATTTAATGAGAAGGTTTATATTGACCTGTTGCTTACATCTACCTTGTAAATATATGTTTTGCTATTTTATTAAACAGTTTTCACATATAAATTAACAACAATTACAATTTTAACAATATTTCAAGTGTAATCTTTCTTTTTAAAAAGTATACATCGATTTTATCATACGTATTTCAAGGGTAAGGATTCATTAGTTTGAATATTGGGACAAACACTATAATAAACTCTTAAGCCCTATTCGCACGGGATTAGTATTACCTCTGGACCTCTGTAATTAAGAAATTACCCCTGACGTCTGTGTTTTTGGTGGCTCATTCACACAGGCAAATAAATGTCCGTAATTCCCTCGATTTTACGGACTTTAGTCAGGATATGACATCACAGCTGCGTAACATCCGCTCATCGACAGAATCACAATGGCGGCGAAGAAGAAAAATAGACATTGGACACGCAAGGAAACCTTGACTTTATTATCGGTGTGGGGTGAACCCGGCTACCAAAGGCAATTTGAACAAATGGTGCACAACCACACCGTGTGGGAAAATATATTTAAAGAGCTGGTTACGCGGTGCCCGTCAACCCAGGACTTTGGGTACTGGACAAAGTGTAAGGAGAGGCTTGACTACCTCCGTAGAAAGTACCGCGACTGCCTAAAAAATAACAGAAAAACAGGCTCAGAGCCAGTTAAATGCCCATATTTTGAGGAGATTGACGCTGTTTTAGGTAAGACCTGTTCAAAACTTTTCAGTAAAATTACAAATAAATATTTTAGTTACTGCGGTGACTTGGCCGTTAGCTAATTGCTAACGTCGAATCGGATGAATGTTTTCACATTTCTCATAGGCTGTAGACCCATGAACAACCCAGGAGACATGAGGACAGATAACGGGGGAAGTTCAGAAGATGAAATATCTGAATGTAAGTTACAACAGGTTACTACGAGAGGGCTGTTATTACTACTTTACTATACTTGATCATATTGAATGATACTGCCTCGGATGAATTTTTTTTTTTTTTTTTTTTTTTTTTTAACCTTTATTTTACCAGGAAGTCTCATTGAGATCAAAAATCTCTTTTACAAGAGAGACCTGGCCAAGGTAGCAGCCATACATAAACAACATATACAAGTGCTACATACAAGGTAGCAGCCATACATAAACACAACATAATAAATAAAATAAAAAATAAAAAATCATGCAAAAATCATTCAAATATAAGGACCTCTCAAGAAAAACAAGTACATGTCTCCTTTACCACATTCTTTATGATGGTCTTAAATTTATTAATTGATATACACGTTTCTAGTTTAAGATCTTTCTGCAAATTATTCCATGCCCATGGTGCATAGTATGAAAATGCAGTTTTCCCCAAATCTGTCCAAACCCTGGCTACATTAAAAAGCAACCACTTGGAGGAGCGTAGCTGATAACTTGCAGAATTCAGACAGAGGAGAGTGATTGTGCTTTTCTTTGGTTCAACAAAGTGCCAGTGCTGTAAAACCTCTTTTGTTTTTGAAGCGGAGTCTTCCAGGAGTCTTGCGGACCTCTCAAATACCTCAATAATAATATAGAATTCATAGACAATTGGAAAAGTTTTTGGGGCAAACCTGACCTGTTGAAAAGAGATGGTTTTCATCCCTCCTGGGATGGTGCTGCTCTTCTATCTAGTAATATGGCTCATAGTCTTAGAGCTCAAACATGACAAATTGGGCACAAGGTCAGGAAGCAGACAGACTGGCTAAACCAAACGTCTGCTAGCGGCCTCACGTCACCAAGGTCAGATAAATCCCATCACATAGAGCCTCTTTCACCTAGCTATCATCATATAGAGACTGTGTCTGCTCCCCGAATTTGGAAATCCAAAAAATGTTTTAACCTATCTAAGGTTAAAAATTTAATTGATGTTCAACAAATAAAAAACAGCTATAATACAGATGAGCAAATGCTAAAGCTTGGGTTGCTGAATATCCGATCGCTTACTTCAAAAGCACTCATTGTTAATGATATGATTTCAGATAATAACCTAGATGTGCTGTGTTTGACAGAAACCTGGCTAAAACCAAACGATTACATTACTTTAAATGAGTCCACCCCGCAAGATTACTGTTACAAACATGAACCTCGTCTTAAACGCAAAAGGGGTGGTGTTGCTGTAATTTATAGTAATATTTTCAAAACCACTAAGAAATCAAGTTTCAAATATAATTCTTTTGAAGTGTTAGTGCTTAATGTAAAAATATATAGTATAAATGATAAATCACGTTTGAGATTTGTGCTGGCTACTGTATACAGGCCACCAGGGCACCATACAGACTTTATCAAAGAATTTGCGGACTTTCTATCAGAGTTAGTATTGGCTGCAGATAAAGTACTAATTGTTGGTGATTTTAATATACACATCGATAATGAAAAAGATGCATTGGGTTTGGCATTTAAAGACATTGTAAACTCAATTGGAGTTAGACAACACGTGTCAGGACCTACTCATCGTCGTAATCATACTCTAGATCTAATATTATCACATGGAATAGATGTTGATGCCGTTGAAATTCTGCAGCAGAGCGATGACATCTCAGATCATTATCTAGTCTCGTGTAAATTACATTTAGCCAAGGCTGCAAAGCCGACTCCGTGTTACAAATATGTTAGACCTATCACTTCTGCTACTAAAGATTGCTTTATTAATAATCTTCCTGATCAGTTTCATCATTTTAGCATCCCGGATAGCTTAGAAAAACTTGATATTACAACAGAAACGTTTAACTCTATCTTTTCCAGCACTTTAGACACAGTTGCTCCTTTGCGCTTAAAGAAGATTAAAGAAAATAATCCAACGCCGTGGTACAACGAGCACACTCAGGCCCTTAAGAGAGCAGCCAGAAAAATGGAGCGCAACTGGAAGAAAACAAAACTAGAGGTATTTCGCATTTCATGGAAAGAGAGCTCGATTGCTTACAGAGAGGCTTTAAAAGCTGCTAGATCTGCTTATTTTTCAAACCTATTAGAAGAAAATAAACATAATCCTAGGTATTTATTTGAAACAGTGGCTAAACTAACGAAAAAGAAAGCTTCAAACACAGAAGGTTCCAAGCAGCACAGCAGTAATGACTTTATGAACTTCTTCACTTATAAGATTGATAATATCAGGGATAAAATTATAACTATGCAACCATCTACTACAGTATCACATCAGGCAGTGCATTCTAGTCTTCCTGAGGAAAAATTTGATTCAGTCGTTGCTATAGGAGAGGAAGAATTTACTAAACTCGTTAAATCATCTAAATCCACAACATGTATGTTAGACCCTATACCGACTAAGCTACTGAAAGAGATGCTTCCAGAGGTCATAGATCCTATTCTTAATATCATTAATTCGTCTTTGTCTCTAGGATATGTACCAAAAAACTTTAAGCTGGCTATGATTAAACCGCTTGTTAAAAAAATGCAACTTGATCCTTCAGAATTAGTCAATTACAGGCCGATCTCGAATCTACCTTTTCTGTCAAAGATATTAGAAAAGGCAGTATCTTCACAACTATGTTCCTTTCTAGAAAGAAATGATATCTGCGAGGATTTTCAGTCCGGATTTAGACCATACCATAGTACTGAGACTGCTCTCGTTAGAGTAACAAATGATTTGCTCTTATCATCCGATCGTGGTGGTGTCTCTCTATTAGTGTTACTCGATCTTAGTGCTGCGTTTGACACCATTGACCACAACATTCTTTTAAATAGACTAGAAAACTATGTTGGCATTAGTGGAATTGCACTAGCATGGTTTAAATCATACTTATCTGACCGTTATCAGTTTGTAGCAGTAAATGAAGAGATGTCTTATCAATCACAAGTTCAGTATGGCGTACCACAAGGCTCAGTACTAGGACCGCAGCTGTTCACTCTGTACATGCTACCATTAGGAGATATCATTAGGAAACATGGAATTAGCTTCCACTGTTATGCCGACGATACTCAGCTCTATATTTCTTCAAAACCTAACGAAACTTACCAATTCACTAAATTAACAGAATGCATAGCTGGTATAAAAAATTGGATGACTCGTAATTTCCTACTTCTAAATTCTGAAAAAACAGAGATTCTAATTATTGGACAAAAAACTTCCTCACGTAATAATCTAGAATACTGTCTAACACTCGATGGCTGCTCTGTTAAGTCTTCGTCGTTGGTTAGGAACCTGGGTGTGCTCTTTGATACCAATCTTTCATTTGAAAGTCACGTGTCTAGTATCTGTAAAACCGCATTTTTCCATCTTAAAAATATATCTAAATTACGTCATATGCTCTCATTGACAAATACGGAACAATTAGTTCATGCGTTCATGACATCAAGGCTAGATTATTGTAATGCTCTACTGGGTGGTTGCCTTGCACGCTTAATAAACAAACTACAGCTAGTTCAAAACGCAGCAGCTCGAGTTCTTACCAGAACCAGGAAGTATGACTATATTAGCCCGGTTCTGTCAAAACTGCACTGGCTCCCTATTAAACATCGCATCAATTTTAAAATATTGCTGATTACTTACAAAGCACTAAATGGTTTAGCTCCGCAGTACTTGAGCGAGCTCTTAACGCATTATACTCCTTCACGTCTATTGCGATCTCAAAATTCCGGCCAGTTGATAATACCTAGAATATCAAAATCAACTGCTGGCGGTAGATCCTTTTCCTATTTAGCACCAAAACTTTGGAACAGCCTTCCTACCATTGTCCGGGAAGCAGACACACTCTGTCAGTTCAAATCTAGATTAAAGACACATCTCTTTGACATAGCGTTCACATAATACATTATAGGTCAGCTGGAACCGGGAACACTTCCCATAAATCCTGATGTACTTGTTACATCATGAGAAGAATGGCATCTACGCTAATTTTAGTGTCTTTGTTTATCCCAAGGGTTTCCCGCAGCCTGCCGGATCCAGGCCGTTTCCAGATCTGATGAAGGACCTTCGCCCGGACCCGATGTCAACGCAGTGCTGAAGTGCCAACTAGTCTCTCCCTATGGAGGATCCCTTTCCCACTCTACAGATAAAGCGTCGTCGGGAAAACTCAATTTGCGTATCTACCCCGAATTGATAAAATTAAATTAAATTCTGAATCAAAACTATAAGGAAACACCAGTAATTTGTTTAGGCTTGGTTTTTAGGGAATTCCAAACCTGCACACATATATTCAAACGCACATAACTATGGAACCCGTTCTTAATGCGCATATGAACGCCATCAGCGTTTCTCACAGGATCGCGTTTAAAGTTTGTGTAGAGAGAATGGTGTCGTCTTGGCGGCCCCTAATTTAATAACATATGATCGTTGTGACGGAAGCGAATCAATCAAAACTAACTTTAGCTGGAAAATAACTTTATTAAAGAACCGCTATAAAGCCAAACAATCTTACGTTAAACTATACATTTATCTCTGTAAAGCTGCTTTGAGACAATCTACATTGTTAAAAGCGCTATATAAATGAAGATGACCTGACCTCAAGGGACAATGAAGCTGAGGATGATTCCTTCTGTGTAGCATCTAACCCCAAAGCAGCAACACCTAGAGCAATCATGCTCCTGACCTAATATATTTAATAACATAATATCTGTGCTATATTGACCTCTTTGTTGATGTATATGTTTGACACATTACTTTAGGGCGTCGCACAAGGAAAGGAAGAAAAAGTCAGATACTAGAGGCTCTGGACAAAGGTCTGGACCGTCTCATTCAGGAGGACAGTTCTCATAATTCTGAAAAGGAGAGGTTCGAGTGGGAAAAAAATGTGGAGAAGAACAGGATGGAGCTGGAGAGAAGACGCCTGGAGTTTGAAATGAAGAGGATGGAGGCAGAAGAAAGAAGAGCAAAACAGAACCGAGAATTGATGTTTCAACTTTTACAATGTTTGAGGCCCATGCCACACGTCTCACCTTTTATGGCTCCTCACCACTCACCATATTTTCAGGGCCCATCAGCTGAGGGGTCATCTAATCACATGTGATGCGGTTAGAGAGGACTCAAAAGCGAATATAACGTGAACACAAATCTCCTCTGTGGCAGGGATGAACAGAAGGCTGGTGAAGCAGCGGTTCTCGTAAATCACGGAGAAACAGATGGAGCTGGATACAGGCGGCAAGCACCGAGCAGGTAATTAGCTTCAGCCTTAAGCAGGTAAGGTTCTGTGGATGTACAATGACGAGCACAGAGTAATTCCAGCAGTAGAAGTTATTCCGTAGAACACACAGACAGGACAGGACAGGACTGTGAAAAATTTTGCATCTGAGACATCAAACAATCTGACAACAAGACAGGGAAAGAGAGGGTTAGAAGAGGCCAAGATAATGAGAGGAGATAAGGAACAGGTGGAGAGGAATGAGCATAATGGAAAGTGAAAACAGCTGTCAGTAATGAGAGTGAGAGCGTGATGGTGAATTATGTGTGTGTGACCAGCAGAGGGAGACAGAGAAAGAGGCAGGATCATGACAGTACCCCCACTCAATGAGCGCCTTCTGGTGCTCCCGAGGGGGAACTCTGGCGAGACCGGAGGAAATCATCAATGAGCGAGGGGTCCAGGATGTCCCGGGGGGAAACCCAGCTTCTCTCCTCAGGACCATACCCCTCCCAATCGACCAAATATTGATGCCCACGATCCCGATGGCGCATGTCCATGATCCTGCGGACAGTGTAGACGGGAGAGCCCTCAATACGAACGGCGGAGAACGAGGAGTGAGAGGGCGAGCGATTAACAGGCTTAATACAAGAAACGTGAAATACTGGGTGAACACGACGAAGATTAGGCGGCAGACAAAGCTTGACGGCGACAGGGTTAATGATCTTGACTATGCGGAATGGTCCGATAAAACGGGGTGCCAGTTTACGAGACTCGGACTAACTCTTGACGCGAGACCTGTTGGCTGTGATGCTCATGCGTCTTCTCGAACGACAAAGGGTAGATCTTATCCTCCTCCAAGTTCGCTTGCAACAACTGATGAAAGCTTGAATGGACGGGCAGTTAGAATTGGTTTCTTGTGACAGGAATAAAGGGGGTTGATAACCGAGACAACAATGAAAGGGTGAAAGACCCGTGACAGAAGATGGAAGAGAGTTATGAGCATATTCTGCCCAGGGGAGCTGCTCTGCCCAGGACGCAGGATTACGATAGGCTAGACTGCGAAGAATGCGGGAGACAATCTGATTGGCCCGTTCTGCCTGACCATTAGTCTGGGGGTGAAAACCCGAGGAAAGGCTGGTGGTAGCTCCAATGAGGCGACAGAACTCTCTCCAAAACTGCGAGGCGAATTGCGGCCCCCTATCGGAAACAACGTCGGTGGGCAACCCATGTAACTTGAACACATGATTAACCATAATCTCCTGTCTCCTTGGCAGAGGGGAGCTTGGCGAGTGGAATAAAGTGAGCAGACTTAGAAAAATGGTCGACTACAGTCAGGATGACGGTATTACCGGCCGAGTGGGGGAGACGGTAATAAAATCGAGAGCAATATGGGACCACGGACGAGTAGGAACCGGTAGCGGACGCAACAGACCAGCTGGTGGAGAATTACCAGCCTTGGTCTGGGCACAGACAGAGCAGGAGGCGATGAAACGACGCGCATCACGATCAAAGGTTGGCCACCAGAAACGCTGACGGATAAATGCGATCGTACCCCGGACGCCGGGATGGGCAGTTAATTTGGATGAATGACCCCACTGAAGGACGGCCAAGCGTGTAGGCACCGGGACAAAAAGATAGCCCCTAGGGCAGTTACGTGGGGTGGCGACATGAGAAAGAGAGCACTTAACCTGTCTCTCAATTCCCCAAACCGTAGTACCCACCACACGACCGGGAGGAATAATCTCCTCCTGGGATGTGACGGTGGTCGAGGAATCAAAGAGACGAAACAACGCGTCAGGCTTGACGTTCTTAGAGCCAGGGTGGTAAGAGATGGAGAAGTCGAAACGCGTAAAAAATAGCGCCCAACGAGCTTGATGCGCATTCAATCTCTTAGCGGAACGGATATATTCCAAATTACGATGGTCAGTCCAGACGATAAAAGGGACGGTGGAGCCCTCTAGCCACTGTCGCCATTCACCCAAAGCCAGGCGGATGGCGAGCAGTTCGCGATTACCGACATCGTAATTACGTTCTACAGGAGAGAGTCGATGAGAAAAGTATGCGCACGGGTGTATCTTGTCATCAGAGGCTGACCGCTGAGAAAGAACGGCACCTACCCCCACCTCAGAAGCATCGACCTCGACAATAAACTGTCTCGTGACATCCGGAGTGAGAAGAATGGGCGCAGAGATAAAGAGAGTTTTTAGACAGTCAAAGGCCTCTTGAGCTGACTCTGACCATCTAAAACTGGACTTAACTGAGGTTAAGGCGGTAAGCAGCGCGGCCACTTGGCTAAAATTGCGTATAAAACAACGATAAAAATTAGCAAAGCCGAGAAAGCGTTGTAACGAGACACGAGAATCAGGGACGGGCCAGTCGGCAACAGCCTGGACCTTAGCTGTATCCATACTGATCCCCTCTGCAGAGATGACCGAGCCCAGGAACGTTACAGAGGACGCGTGAAAGGAGCATTTCTCAGCCTTGACAAAGAGTTGATTCTCAAGTAAGCATTGGAGGATGCGGCGAACGTGTTGAACATGGACTTGGAGAGAGGGTGAGAAAATGAATATGTCGTCGAGATAGACAAAAACGAATATGTTGAGCATATCCCGAAGGACGTCATTGACAAGAGCCTGAAAGACGGCGGGGGCGTTGACCAATCCGAACGGAAGAACCTTATATTCAAAGTGCCCGAGGGGTGTGTTAAAGGCGGTCTTCCACTCGTCCCCCTCTCTAATTCATACGAGATGATAAGCATTACGGAGATCGAGCTTGGAAAAAATATTTTCTCCCTGCAAGATCTCGAAGGCCGATGACATCAGTGGCAAGGGATAGCGATTCTTGACAGTGATGTCATTCAGCCCCCGATAATCTATGCAGGGACACAAAGACCCGTCCTTTTTTTTAACAAAGAAAAAACCAGCGCCGGCAGGAGACGAAGATGGAACAATGGTGCCGGCGTTAAGAGATTCGGACAGATAATTCTCTAACGCTTCCCGTTCAGGAGCCGAAAGGGAGTAGAGTCTTCCCCGTGGGGGCGTGGTCCCCGGGAGAAGATCAATACTGCAGTCGTACGGGCGGTGAGGGGGGAGAGAAGTGGCTCGGGAACGACTGAAAACCCCTCGCAAATCGTGATAATCCTCCGGTACTCCAGACAAATCCCCCACCTCATCCTGAAAAACAGAAACAGAAGAAATAGGGGAAACAGCAGAAACTAAACATTCAACATGACATGACAACTTCCAAGACAAAATGGATCCCTCGGACCAATCAATGTGAGGATTATGGAGCTTAAGCCAAGGATGGCCTAAAACTACAGGAGAAAAATTAAAAAGGAAATTGTCTCTCTGTGATTACCAGAAACGGTAAGAGTCAATGGAATAGTCTCCTTCTGTACTCTAGGTAGGGAACTGCCATCTAGGGCGAAAAGGGGGGTGGAATCTCTTAAGTGTATGAGGGGAATACCTTGCTGAAGCGCCCACTCCTCATCAACAAAACTTCCCTCTGCCCCAGAGTCGATCAAGGCGGAGCAGGCGACTGATGAACTGGACCAATGAAGAAGCACCGGTAGTGTAGAGCAAGAGCTTGAAGGGGTAACCTTGGTGATGGCGCTCGCCAGTAACCGTCCGCCTACTGACGAGCGCTGGCTTTTACCGGGCATGAAGAGACGGAATGATTGGCGGCTGCGCAATACATACAGAGGCGATTAAAAATCCTCCTCTCGCGCTCCTTAGGAGAGATCCGAAGTCCTCCAAGCTGCATAGGTTCGGGATCTGTGCTTGCGGTTGATGGAACAGAATTGACAGGGGGCGTGGAAAAGAGAGCGACCTCCATGCGGCGAGCTCGGCGCCGTAGATCGAACCGTTTCTCGACCCGAATAGCCAGGTCGATGAGATCGCCGAGCCGAGTAGGAACCTCCCGGACGAGGATTTCGTCCTTCAACTCAGGATTGAGGCCCTCCATAAAACGAGCTACCAAGGCAGGTTGATTCCAGCCGCAGGTGGTAGCGAGGGTCCGGAATTCAATAGAAAAATCAGGCACGGAGCGCCTCCCCTGCCGGAGAGCAGAAAGCAGTCGAGAAGCCTCCCCACATGTTCTGGTCAGATTGTTCTGTGATGCGGTTAGAGAAAACTCAAAAGCGAGAGTGACAATTACAGTTCTTTAATAGAATCAAAAGTCTGACCACAGGTAATCCAAACTGAAAGTTCAATAATAAACAGCAAACCAAAGAAACCAGTAGACTGGTAATATAACGTGAACACAAATCTCCTCTGTGGCAGGGATGAACAGAAGGCTGGTGAAGCAGCGGTTCTCGTAAATCACGGAGAAACAGATGGAGCTGGATACAGGCGGCGAGCACCGAGCAGGTAATTAGCTTCAGCCTTAAGCAGGTAAGGTTCTGTGGATGTACAATGACGAGCACAGAGTAATTCCAGCAGTAGAAGTTATTCCGTAGAACACACAGACAGGACAGGACAGGACTGTGAAAAACTCTGGTCAATGTGCAGCTGAGACATCAAACAATCTGACAACAAGACAGGGAAAGAGAGGGTTAGAAGAAGCCAATATAATGAGAGGAGATAAGGAACAGGTGGAGAGGAATGAGCATAATGGAAAGTGAAAACAGCTGTCAGTAATGAAAGTGAGAGCGTGATGGTGAATTGTGTGTGTGTGACCAGCAGAGGGAGACAGAGAAAGAGGCAGGATCATGACATCACACATCATCATTTAATATGCTCCACTACAATGATTCATCTAACTAGCCTCATTAAGGAAAAGTAATTGTTCTCTTTTTCATGTTTTAAGTTATGTTCTGATGTTTGTAAAATATACTTAAGTAATAATAAGTTATTACAATGCAGTAATACGTTTCATATACAAACTGCACACATTTTCACACCAAACCTGAAAATGTTTTATATTTTACAGTAAAGAGTAAAAGCTTTTTTTTGCACAATTGTTCTTTTTGTTAGAATGTTTACATTTTATATTTGGAAAGAAAAAACTTTTTTTGGCAAGAACTTTCCAATAAAATGTTATTGGATAAAATAGAAATTGACTGCATTGTTTGACTGGTATCCAACATTTCATGGTCTTTATCTTATTGTCTTGTGTTGATGTGGGCTACCAGGGCTTCCCGGATGTGCTCTGCTGTGGAGAGGCCAGGTAAGTCAGGCTGCTCTGGTACTGTCTCTGGCTGCTCCATCATGTCTTCTGGGTGTTCCTGGTAAGCTACCTTCTGGATTTCACAGAAGTTGTGCAACGTTATACATGCGACCACAACATGTTTAACATAATTTATATTCGAGTCATTTCTTTTCATAATGCTTCGCCAGCGGCCCTTAAGGCGACCAAATGCATGTTCAACATGAATGCGAGCACGGCTCAAGCAGGCATTAAAGGCAACACTTGGTCCTCTCACTGTGCCTTCAGCAAATGGCTTCATTATGTGTCTGGTCAAGCTGTATGCAGAGTCGGCCACAATCAAAGGAGGAATGTCAACACCTTGGATGTTCTTTGTAATAGGAGGGGAAAAAGTGCCACTCTCTAACTTACGGCTCAGGCGGGAACACTCAAAAACATACGCATCGTGGCACTTTACAGGCCAGCCAACATCAAAGTCAAGGAACTTGTATGTGTGGTCAACTAGTCCTTCTAAAACAACACTGTACCACCATTTTCTATTATAATAGTCTGTGGGGTAGTTCACTGGGGCAATTACATGGATATGTGTGCCATCCAAAGCGCCCACACACATGGGAAATCCTGTCTTTTTCTCAAAACCTGTCATGATGGCTTGGATTTCTGGAATTGTTTTTGGCCTCTTGACAAAAACTCTTCTGAGAATGCTCAATGCTTCACACACCTCCCAAAATATGTTACAGGCAGTGCTGGTCCCAATACCAAAGAGATTAGCCACATCATGGAACTCCACATTACTGGCAAGCTTGTAAATAGTAACTGCAACTCTCTTTTCTAAAGGCACAGGATCCCGCATGTTGGTGGTTTGGGGGGTGACATGGGGGTGCAAATGGTCACACAGTCTGTTGAATGACTCTCTAGGCATTCTAAAGTTGAGATACCAGTCCTTTTCAGTAAATTTGGTGAACAAAAGCTTATTTGATGTGACAGTAGTATTTTTACAGTAAAAACTTTATAATCTATCCAAAACTAATCAACGAAATCTTGTCTAAACATTCATATTTCATTTTTAAACAGTCTTTTTGTGGTTTACAGACACTATTGCATATCGCGATTAGAACAAAGCACTTAAGAATAAAAAAAACATACTATTCACAGTGCAACATGTGTTGAAAGGATGCTCAAGAGAGAGATTGAAATTCCACTCACAAAATCAGTTTTCTGGACAGATAGCACATCTGTCTTAAAATACATTTACAGTTTTTCTCGATTGTTTACACACATTTTCTGAAAGCATGCCTCATATTCTCAGAACTC
This sequence comes from Scardinius erythrophthalmus, assembly GCF_964197995.2. NCBI lineage: Eukaryota > Metazoa > Chordata > Actinopteri > Cypriniformes > Leuciscidae > Scardinius > Scardinius erythrophthalmus. Next base: position 40,172,526 of record NC_138239.1, on the reverse strand, counting down.
TACACACAAATAAAAAAACACACACACAATGGGCAAAACCCCTCAATTCTCCTGCAAAATGAAACTTTACATTCAAAACAATGTTATTTCTTCTCAAAATGGTATTTTGTTTTCAAATGACACACACAAACCATCATATGAATAGACATTTATAAGAACCAGTTGAACACTGATGTTCTCAATGTAAAACACTATGATGAATGGAAAACACTTCTTCTCCATTCATCATAATGACTTAGGCCTTTTTTTGTTCAGTGTTACACTTACTACAGACAGTACATACATAAGTGTGTTGTAAAATATTTGAGAATATTGTTTTTATACACACAAATACACGGTAACAAATATATTTTATTTTTCCCACAAAAACAATGTACACAGTGTACTACATCCCAACCAACACAAAGTTGTACATACAGTGGTCTACATACAAAACAACAGAAGAATTGACTGTATACAGTAAAATAAAAAAATAAATCCAATGTTGGCATCCATATTGCTCCATTGAAAAGCTCACCTGTTGCCCTTTTATGCTAAAGCTCTGATTGCTAATTGTAAAACTGTGTGATGGGTGTTTTCCCATGTGATGAGTCAGTGTGCATATTTGGATGGCAGTGTGTTCCTTGTGAAAACAAGAGATTTTCTGCATGAAAATTGTGCCAAAAGCAGAGAATTGTGTGTAGTGTTTTGAAAAAAGTGTGTTTTAGAACTGCAGTTTGATTGTAAAGCAGGAATTGTGCTTGTAGTTTAGCAGAATTGGTTCAGGGGGTTGGTGAATGAGTTACATGTTGTGGTCATTGTGTCTCAAGTACCAGTATTTGTGTGTAAACAATTGAGAAAAAAGTCTCGGGTTACGACTGTAACCCTTGTTCCCCGAGAAGGGAACGAGACACTGCGTCGTCGTCGTGACGACACTAGGGGAACGCCCCCAGCGTAACGCATCTGAAGCATGAATGAAATCTGTCCAATCCTGATTGGTGCTGCGTCATGACGTAGTAGATGACGGCATAACCGGAAGATACAAAGGGACCCCGGCACAAACACACATTAGCTATTTGCGATGAAGCAAGCGCTCTGACCGTGATAGGTGTGGCGACGAGACGCAGTGTCTCGTTCCCTTCTCTGGGAACAAGGGTTACAGTCGTAACCCGAGACGTTCCCCTTCGAGGGAACTCGCACTGCGTCGTCGTCGTGACGACACTAGGGGAACGTAATGCCCACTATGCCACACCGTAATCACGCCCGCCCTAGTGTGAAGCTGGGAGACCAGGCACACTTAGGACGCGAGCACTCTGGTGCCAGGCGTCACAGGGAGTTGCAGACTGTAGAAACGTATGAAGGTGTGCGGGGTGGCCCACCCGGCCACCTCGCAGATCTCCTGAAGCGAGACGCCAGAAAGGAGGGCCACCGAGGAGGCCATGCCCCTGGTGGAATGAGCCCTTACGGCCATAGGTGAAGGCAAATTGCGCACCTGATAAGCCGTGGCTATAGCTTGGACAATCCAATTGCTGATTGTCTGTTTAGATGCAGGCAGCCCTTTCCTGGGTGAACCAAAGCACACCAACAACTGGTCTGACTTCCTCCATTGAGAAGACTTCTCCAAATAAACCCTCAGGGCTCTGACTGGGCAGAGCAGGTGAAGTCTCCCCTCTTCCACCGTCCCATGAGGCGGAGGATGGAAGGCCTGAAGAACCACTGACCGTGCCACATTCGATGGCACCTTGGGCACATAGCCCGGTCTAGGATGTAAGATGGCCTTAACTCCGCCAGGGGCAAACTCCAGGCAAGTTGGCGTTATAGCCAAGGCCTGGAGATCCCCCACTCTCCTCAGAGAAGTGATAGCAAGGAGAAAGGCCACCTTAAGGGTCAGGTTCTTTGCCTCAGCTGACTCTAGTGGCTCGAAGGGGGCCTCAGCCAACCCTTCCAGTACCACCGCCAGGTCCCAAGTTGGGACTCTGGAGTGAGCCGCAGGCCTCATCCTCCGTGCCCCACGGAGAAAACGTACAACCAGATGGTGCTTTCCCAAGGGCCCATCACCTACAGGTGAGAGGAAAGCCCCAATGGCATCCACATACACCTTAAGTGTGGACGGGGTAAGACCGGCGGAGAAACGATCTTGGAGGAACTCCAGCACTGAAGCCACTGGGCAGTTAACTGGGTCCACCTCACGCTCTCTACACCAAGTGGAAAACACATTCCACTTCAGGCTGTACAGTCTCCTGGTAGAAGGAGCCTTGGAGCTGAGTAGGGTCTCGACAACATCTGCTGACAGGCCAGCCTCTAGGTACCGAGCCCCCTCAGGGGCCAGACCCAGAGGTTCCACAGCTCTGGCCGGGGGTGAAATATTGTGCCCCCTGCCTGCGACAGCAGATCCCTCCTCAGACTTTTCAGTCTAAGGTTTCCTCCATATGACAAGGGAACGAAGGCATCTGCGCGTTACCCTGATCATACGGAACGGATTTCCCCTTGGGGAAAACCCCTTGGCTCTCAACCACCACTGTATGACACTGGACGCTGCTGCCATTAGCCCCAGCAGTCTCTGAAACTGCTTTACAGTGAGGTTGTGACCTAGCTTCACTCTGGAGACCATCGACCGTATGGATTCCACCCGTGCTGGAGACATTTGTGCCCGCATCGTAGTGGAGTCCCATACCACTCTCAGGAACATAGTCCTCTGGGAGGGCGTCAACACGCTCTTCTTTGTGTTGAGTCTCAGCCCCAAGCACCTGATATGGGCCAGAACGACATCTCAATGTCGAACTGCCATATCGTACGACTTGGCTAATATTAGCCAGTCGTCGATGTAATTGAGTACACGAATGCCCTTGAGTCTCAGCGGAGCCAGCGCTGCATCCATGCACTTGGTGAAGGTGCGAGGGGAAAGAGCTAGGCCGAAGGGAAGAACCCGATATTGGTACGCTTCTCCCCCGAAAGCGAACCTCAGGAACTTCCTGTGACATGGAAGGATGGATATATGGAAGTATGCGTCCTTCAGATCTATCGTGATGAACCAGTCCTCGAACTGGATCTGACTCACGATGGCTGGAATTGTGAGCATCTTGAACCTGAATCTCCTCAGAGAACGATTCAAGTGCCTGAGATCTATTATTGGACGCAACCCCCCATCCTTCTTGGGAACTATGAAGTACCGGCTGTAGAACCCGGACTCCCTGTCTGGCAGAGGAACACGTTCTATGGCCTCCTTGACCAACAGGGATTGAACTTCCTGTTCCATAACCCGAACCTGCTCTGGGCCGACCACAGTCCAGACCACCCCGTTGAACTTCGGAGGAGGGGAGCTGAACTGCAGTCTGTAACCCAGCTCTACAGTACAAAGGGCCCACGCAGATATATTCGGAAGGCAAGACCATGCGCTGAGATAATCTACTAAGGGAACCAGCCTCTCGAGGCTGGCCTCGGGTGTCAACCGAGCCTCGTTCCCGACCCCCTGAAGCGGCTGACCTGCAGGGAGCAGTCGAGAATGATTTTCGTTGAAAATCGCGTTCGCTGCCCAGCCACAGGTCTTTCTAGAGGTGGCTGGAGCGGCGAGCGTACGCGGGAAATCAGTGTGGCCCGAGGCGTGCTGGACGGCGGAAACACAGCGCTGATTTCCCGAGAGCTCCGGGAGGGAGGCGACCTCAATCGCTCCACCCCGGGGGGGACAGCTCTCAGCGGTCCGGCCGCAACTAGGACCGCTTAGAGGAAGCCTTCTTTGCCTGAAGGACGGTCCTCAGATCGACCTTAGGCTCCGAAGGCTTACCTCGAGAGCGCCGCCTCCTTTGCCAGGCTCCCTCGGGAGGGGCGCGGGCGGCGACACTCTCTTTTTGCACCTGTCGGTGCGAGGAGCTGGTAGACGGCCGGGGCTGCCCTTTAGAGGCAGCCTTCCTCGAGGAGCCGGAGCGACGGGGGAGATATTGCTGGAAGGCCGCCGACTGCTTTCTCACCTCCTGAAACCTCCCGACGACGGTATCAACCGCGCCGCCGAAAAGGCCAGAAGGCGAGATCGGGGAATCTAAGAGAAAATGTTTTTCCTTCTCTTTCATCCCCGACAAATTCAGCCACAAATGTCTCTCCACACACACCAAACCAGCCATGGAGCGGCCGATGGCACGGGCCGTCTCCTTGGTGATGCGGAGAGACAAATCGGTGGCCTTCCTGAGCTCCAAAATATCTTCTGGAGAGGGACCCTGGCCCTCATCCAGCTCCTTGAGGAGGTCGGCCTGGTATGCCTGCAACACCGCCATGGTGTGCAGACAACCACCAGCCCGCCCGGCCGCCATATAAGCCCTGCCCACCAGCACTGATGTATCGCGGCACGGCTTAGTGGGCAGTACCGGGGCCTTAAGGGACGATGCGGCCTCGGGAGAAAGGTAGCTCGCGAGAGCCTCCTCCACCCGAGGCATTGTCCCATAACCACACTCAGCCGCCCCCAATACGTTAGCAAAATCAAGTACTGGGGGGTTGGAGAGCCTGGCTGAGTATGGTTTGTCCCATGACTTGCACAACTCATTGTGCAAGTCAGGGAAAAATGGAAGGCCCCGGCGTGGAGGTTGAGATTTGCGCTTAAAAAACCTCTCATCCAGCTTACTGGGCGGCTGGATTTGAGGTTCTTCTTGTGGCCAGTCGATGTTAAGTTTGGCCACAGCGCGCGTCAAAACCTCCACAAGCTCCTCTTGAGCGGGTGCATGAGGTGGCGTTTGCGTGCTCTCGAGCCCCACATCACCCGCCTCGATGTTTAAATCATCTGACTCCTCAGAGCCAGACAATTGTAACATCGGGTCCTCCGCCTCGCGGGCTTCCATACGGGGCGGGAGAACGTCTGAATCAACAGACAAGGACTGGGAAGATGCCGTAGCAGTCCCATGTCCCGCTGATAAATCCATTTGTGAGCCCCACGATCTGCGGCGCCGCGCTGTCTCGGCAGCGGCGGGCCCAGAACCGCGGGGCTCGCGAGCCTGGCCGTGCTGATCAAACACAGCGAGCCGTGAGCGCAACACCCTCAGCGGCAGCTTATCGCACTCGCTACAGGCGGCTCCCTCGAGAGCCGCCCTAGCGTGCTGCACGCCGAGACAGTGCACACACAGCTGGTGTGTGTCCGAGCCCGAAAGATAGCGCGGACACGGATGCACACACCTTTTAAACTGCTCGCTCATAATGCTTGTGAAACTGATAAGGACAGACAACACCAAATAGGACTGACAAAAACACAGAGCGCTTTAGCTGAAGAGCAAAAAAGCTAATGTGTGTTTGTGCCGGCGTCCCTTTGTATCTTCCGGTTATGCCGTCATCTACTACGTCATGACGCAGCACCAATCAGGATTGGACAGATATCATTCATGCTTCAGATGCGTTACGCTGGGGGCGTTCCCCTAGTGTCGTCACGACGACATCGCAGTGCGAGTTCCCTCGAAGGGGAACTGTAATGACACAACACGATTCAAAACATACGTTGCAAATAGAGTCTGCAAAATACACGATTTGTCTGAGAAATCCCAGTGGTATTATGTGAATGGCTCTGAATCCTGCAGATGCAACATCACGCGGTCTTTCGATCGATTCCTTCCTTGGTTCAGAAAGATGTTTGAATGGTCCAGAATTTCTTTCACTACCTGAATCAAACTGGCCTTGCTTTCCGGAGGAGCAAATGACCTTATCTTGTGACAACTCCAAGATAAAGAAAACGGCTGTGGTTTTCACTACAGTTTTAACCCTCTGGGGACCAAAAACGCGCCCGCGCGTTTTGCTCGGTTTTTTTTTTAGCAATGAAAAATAAACACAAAATGCTCTGTTAATTTTGATCTTTCATTTTCGTGTAATACATCAATCGATCCTGTTCAGTTTCTATTTTTTTTTCTGTATACTCACAATAAAAATAAAGTGTTTTGCTTTTTGACAAATAAAGAAAAATTAACATGATGCTATTTCTGCCTTCTCTCTGTCAGTAAACTCCCATTTGAAACGCGTTCGAAAATGATCTATAACTCCGCGAAAATTCAGTCAAACAGGGAAACAGACCCACGGGCATAAAGCTTGAGATCGCAGCTTTTAAATGAAGTCATTTATATAAAAAACAAATATTATCAGCTTCTGTAATCTGTATAAAAAGAGAGCGACTCCAGTCGAGCTCATTACGAGCCATTCAAAAGTAATTTGACCACGCCCCGGAGAGCGCGTGCTATTCAAACGCAAATTCTGAGAACCATTTCAGTCTGTGAAACGCCCCCACATCAGCTGTAAACAAAGAGGCATAATATAGCCTACCTTATGGAGAAAAGTTTCCGTGCTGATATGAGGAGCAATATGAGGAGCAGATCCCGCTGAGGAGTGAGGTAAGCTAAGTTATCCTTTCTCAAGTGTTAATGTGGAATAAAGTTATGGAATAACGTTAGGCCTATGTAAACAAAAAGATGAATCGCGTTTCTATAATATGAATCGCGTTTCTGTGAGATGAATGAAGGGTACATTTTTGTAAAGACTGTTTAGCCTAAATATGAATCGCGTTTCTGTGAGATGAATGAAGGGTACATATTTGTAAAGACTGTTTAGCCTAAATATGAATCACGCGTCTGTGTGTGAAAGAATAAACTGCTTTGCTATAGCCTACTGAGATGAGTAAAAATCGACTGAAATATGTTGAAATAAAATGTATTTGTATAAGCAACGTATTAAACTGCAAATTAACATTTATAGGCTATGCCCTAATATTTCATAAAAACAACGTTACAGTCAGGCGAAGTATGAAAGACAACATTTTGTTGACTAGATTTGGGTACAGTTTTTACTGTAGAATAGACTGACACATCAAATAAGCTTTTCTGGTCATATATATATATATATATATATATATATATATATATATATATATATATATATAAAAAATACTATTTTGTCAAAAATAAAGTCATAGACTAAGATGTTCCAATGTTGGCTATATTCAAACTAATGAATACATATGATAAAATGTAGGCCTATAATCTTTTTTTTTTTTTTTTTTACAAAGAAAGAGTACTTTTTTGCAGAAATATTGCTGAAATTGTAATTATTGTTGTAATTGTAACCTTTTTAATAAAATAGCAAAACATATTTACAAGATAGATGTAAGCAAAATCTTAAATGGTCAATATAAGTCTTCTTCAAAATATATATTTTGTCCTTGCATTGTGGCTCAGTCAGTGTCACACCTGAATGAATGGCTAATTATGCAGAGTCATTATGCAGAGTGGGTGGGACTGGGTAATCTAAGGTGTAAACTACTCCTCCCCCTCGCATATTGGCTTTCCAAGCAAAACCTGTTTTACACCATTTAAATCAATGTATTTTTTTTTGTGAACGATAAAGCAAGACTATTTTCACATAATTTTGAAGCTAGAACTCGAAGAGACAACATCCATTAGTCAAAAGTCTTGTGGGCACATATTTTGCATGAGTTTTGTGGTCTTATTTCAGCAACTTTCATTTTTATTTTTTTAAATAACCACGCATAAACATTATTCTCTTAAAAATACAAACATCTACATACATGTTGCTCGCATATTATGGTAGGCCTGTTTGTGCTATATAGAGTGAATTTACACCTTTGCCATTAACATGTTTATAAATAACTGAAAAAAGCACAAATGTCAGAGCATGTCAGAACATCTCAAGGGCCCCAAAAACAGCTTGGTCCCCAGAGGGTTAACTGGAGGCTCTTATACTGTTTATCAAGCACTTCTCTTCCTGGAGTAGCCTTAAAAGCTGAGCTGAAGCTGTGCTGACTTGAGTGAACAATATTGTAAGGAATTTGTGTGTAGAGTTTTGCAGTGACAGTTCAACAAATCTGAGTCATGTGTCAAAACAGGGAATAGTGTTTATAGTTTAGGGAAATGGGTGTGCTTTTTGATAAATGGCATTATGGTTTTGAAATTTTAGTTCAAAAGCCTGGTTATAGTGTTTAAGCAATTGAGAAAAACTGTAATATGGCTCCTCAATATATGTATAATATATTATTATATTTAATTGCCTTAACATCGTCAATTAAGGGGCCGGGATGTAGGAGCCATAAGGCTATTAATAATGTTACTCAATGTCATGGCTGTATGTAACTATTTTTCTGTACTCCCCCTGTGGTAAAGGGAAAGAATTGCACCCCTTTTGGGGATTTCCTGAAGGTAGCCATCTTAAACAGGAAGTAATGTGGCAAGGGGTACGGGGGAAGGGAGACAGTTTTTCGACCTACCTGCTTGTTTTGGAAGGAGAGATTTGTCTTTAAGTTTTTACCTTTTGTTACAATCAAGTTCAAGTCTTGCTTAAACAGGTTTGTAGCGCCAAAGATACTTTCCCTCATGGAAGTGGCTAAAAAGGAAACGAAGCCATTACACCATCTAATCTGCTACCTGTTACATGTCAAACTAAGATTGTTGTGTGAGAAAAATGTAATACAGTCAAGTTAGCACTTTTAAACATCCAATTGCTTAAAATTAAACTTGGCTAGAAGACAGCTGCACTGCAACAGTCCTCAATGAAACATCCCCTCCTAACTTTACTTTTATGAGTGTCTGCAGAGTGGGTAGGAGAGATGGGGGTGTAGCTGCTCTTTTTAAGGATATCTATCAATGTAAGCAAATATCATTTGGGAATTATCCGTCTTTCGAATATCTGAGTATTGTGTTAAAAGGTGTTAACGCGTTCTACTTATTATTTACAGGCCTCCAAAATACTCTCCAGCCTTTGCTGAGGACTTCACAGAGCTATTATCAGCAATTTCCTTAGAGTTTGACTATTGCTGGGGATTTTAAAATTCACATAGATAATGCAGAAACCATTACGGCAAAATAAATCAAAACTGTTTTAAAATACTTTTGATCTGACTCAACATGTACACATTCTAGATTTACTTATCAGTAAGGGTCTAAACTTTCATCGACTGTTATTAAGGATGTAGCACTGTCTGATCATCTGTATTTTCTTTGATATATTGATCTCTCCTGCCATTGAAGCTAGATCTGTGTCTGTCAAGAAGAGATGCTTAAATGAGAACACTAGTGTGCTATTTATGAAGGCTATATCTTTAACACCAAGCATATCTGCTGACGCATATCCTTTAAAAGTTAAAAGTGTAATTGATGATATTGCTCCAGTGAAAGTCAGGAAGAAGTGTGGCAGACAAAAAGCGGTAACACTTTATAATAATGTTCAGTTGTAAGTCATTTATAAGTGGTTGGTTAATGATGAACTAATCATTTACAAAACATTCATAAATGATTAGCAAGTGATATACTAATATTTTATGTATGTTTTGTAAATTCCGTTACAAGTCATTTACAATTGATTAGTTAATGATTAACTAATCATCTTCAAATCATGACTATGCGTTTCATAAATGTTTAATAAATGATGTTACATTTTTTTTTGTATGTTTTGCTCACATCAGGAGCACAGTGGTTAAAGACTCCATGTGTTTCAGAGAAGACAGCTGTCTATACCCTCACCAGTTAGCACTGTAGTACACACTACACTACACTACACACTACAGAAGACAGCTGTCTATACCCTCACCAGTTAGCACTGTAGTACACACTACACTACACTACACACTACAGAAGACAGCTGTCTATACCCTCACCAGTCAGCACTTACACTGCAGTACACACTACACACTACACACACTACAGAAGACAGCTGTCTATACCCTCACCAGTCAGCACTTACACTGCAGTACACACTACACTACATTACACTACACTACACTACAGTGTTCAACACCTGTTATATGTGTAAACGCATGAATAAATCATTTACAACCCTTTCTGCATCCCCTAATCTAAAGTGTAAACTATTCATCCCTCGTAAATATGTTACAAATGATCTGTACATGTATTCAAGGCATTTATGACACTTTCTGCACCCTCTAATTGCTACATACATACATACAAAAAATACATCACTTATTAATCATTTATGAACGCATAGTCATGTTTCGTAAATAATTAATTAATCATTTACTAATCACTAGTAAATGACTTGTAACGGAATTTACAAAACATACATAAAATGTTAGTATATCACTTGCTAATCATTTATGAATGTTCTGTAAATTATTAGTTCATCATTAACTAACCACTTATAAATGACTTACAACTGAACGTTATTATAAAGTGTTACCCAAAAAGCTCATTGGAGAAACTCAACGGCAGTGCAAAATATGAAAAGACAGTGTAGAAAAGCAGAGCGCATGTGGTGGAAGACAAAACTTGTCCATTATATCATCTACAAAGACAGCCTTCATGCATTCAATGTGGAACTAGGCAAAGCTAGACAGACCTTCCTCTCAAATATTATAAACAATAAACAACTCACGCACTCTTTTTGCTACTGTAAGTTAATGGTCAAATTTAAGTTGAAACAGTACAGCAGCTTAAAACATCAACCTGCACCCTTGACTCCCCACTTCCTTTTCAAAAGTGTGTTAAACTGTTATGTTAAAACTGTTAGATAATAAAGGATATTCGCTTAAATACTGATACAGGCAAAACATCAATTCTGGTACTACTCGACCTCAGTGCTGCATTTGACACTGTCGATCATAACATACTTCTGGACAGGCTGGAAAACTGGGTGGGGCTTTCTGGGATAGTCCTAAAATGGTTCAGGTCATACTTAGATGGGAGAGGTTATAATGTGAGTATAGGAGACCATAAGTCTGAGTGGACATCCATGACATGCGGAGTCCCTCAAGGCTCAAGTCTTGCGCCACTCCTGTTCAACCTGTATATGCTCCCAATGAGCCGAATAATGAGAAAGAACCAAATTGCTTCCCACCAGACGACAGACGACACACAGCTCTACTTAGCCCTATCGCCTAACAATTACAGCCAGACAGACACGATGCTAAACACTAATTTTACAACTTTTAATCGATTTCTCCTGGTAACATGTTTAATTTAACTTGTTCCACAGACCACCAACACAGATGCATAGTTTCTACACGTCATGTGTGTTGCTTCATTATTCTGCTGAACAGTTGCACTTGCATTGCTCAAAGCATTAGTGCCCCCTAGTGGCACTCATCAGTACAAAAATGTTAATAATTGTGGCAAAACAATTTGTCTGTAAGATGTACTCGATGGGAAGACTTCAAAGTGGTTTCCTCAGAAGTCCTCTTGCCAGGTGCTAGTCTACCTGTACAGTGAAGAACAACAGGACAAGCTTTCTGCTTTTCTGAAGTCAGTACTACATAGAACACCAACACAATCTCTCTCTATTAGTTTTTTTTCTCAGTTCAGAGGGGCTTTATTGACATGAAAGTTTTACCCACTGGCCCACTCAGCGCCCGCACCGTTGACCCACTGGCCCACTCAGCGCCTGCACCGTTGACCCACTGGCCCACTCAGCGCCCGCACCGTTGACCCACTGGCCCACTCAGCGCCTGCACTGTTGACCCACTGGCCCACTCAGCGCCTGCACTGTTGACCCACTGGCCCACTCAGCGCCTGCACTGTTGACCCCACTGGCCCACTCAGGGCCCGCACCGTTGACCCACTGGCCCACTCAGGGCCCGCACCGTTGACCCACTGGCCCACTCAGCGCACTGTTTCACTATACATAACCTACTTGTCGGCTACAACAACTTAAGTCTTTGAGAAAAACAGTTATTCTATACATCTGAAATAGATGCAGTCACCACATACAGTCGTGCTCAGAATTAATCATACCCCTGGTAAATATGATCAAAAATGGCTGTAAAAAATAAATCTGCATCGTTTATCCTTTTGATCTTTCATTAAAAAAATTGGCAAAAATCTAACCTTTCATTTAAGTAAAAGAATTGAAAGTGTGGGGAAAATCACATTATGAAACAAGCAGCATTTATCGGGGTTCAAGCAGTTAAGGCCTTTAAGCACAAAAGCATCAAAAGTTATTAAGTTTTATTTAGCAAGCATGTAACCACTGACATAATAGATGAAAAAGACCATTTCTCACAGGGATCACAGTGGTGTAAGGCACTTGAGTCTAGGTCAAACGGCCTAAGAGTTATGAGCGATTTTGTACTTTTGGTTGCTGTAGCGCCACCTATGGGCCAATCGGGGTCATACTCTGATAGGTTGTCCCCAAATTGAGGCCTACCATCTGGCCAGGTTTCACGTCTCTAGGCCATACCTGTCAACATTTGGGTCCCAAAATACGGGAGACCTGGGGGGGGGGGGGGGTTCAGTTCAACCACATGCGGTTTTATGTCATCTATACATTACACACCCCATCGCCAAATCATAGAAAAATTCAGTTAAGACAGTTGTTTTCATCTTAACAATACACAACAAATCAATATACAGAAAAACAGATTTCTAAAATAAGGTATAGGCCACAAATCTGTGAGTAGGCTACAGTTTTCAAAACTGAACAGGTGATGTGTAATATTCAGTTACTGTAAGAAACTGTTCCAGCGGGTGGAGTTTACTGGTACTGAATATTACACATCACCTGTGTATAGCCTACTCCATGAACTGAACATTCAACTGGAACTGAATTACATCCAAACAGTATTGCACAATTTTTCACAGGAACTGAATATTACAACAACTATTGCGAAAGAACGATTTACAAAACAACGATTGCGAAAGCGTGCATGGATTATGAATTTGTTCACTGTTACCGTTGTACGTAGTTTTTTTTTTTTTTTGTATAGTTCTATTTTGTTAAATTTTACATTCTATTTTGGCTTTCTCGGGTGTCCCTATTTTTGTTGTGTCCCTTTTGAGCCACGGGGCGAAATGGGTATGGATTGAAAAACCAAAGCAACTGTATGGTTTACAAATCTGAGCACAGCTGAGACTTTTTCTCTGGTAGCCTACTTTTGGCGTAGGATATTTATTTCCGTCAAGGTCAGGCTGCGATGTCAAATGTATTCCCAGGAATGAGTTATGCGCTTTTAAAGTTTTATAAAATAAGTAGCCTATATGGCTTGAATGGTTTAAAAGCATTAGCAAGAATAAAAGCGCATCATAATGTAACGCCATGCAGCCAAAGGATGACAGAAAAAAACGGATGCTGCATTAATTGCGTTAAATATTTACTTGACACAGAGTCTTTTCCCATTTCTACCAGTAACGCTTATTCAACTTCCCGCGTCTACTACCTGCGCAGATATCGACGGCACAACTGGGTTGTAGGTTGCCAGGTTGAGCTCACAAATGGGTTGAAATTTGTATGATGTGTTGATTGCGCGAGTAGGATGGGTTTCATACAAGATCTGGCAACTGGACAACCTTGGAATAATATATTGATGTGATTATTCATATAACGACGTTTGGGCCATACAAATAACGGGAGTTTCACGGGAGAAATAACAAAACGGGAGGGGGGCGGCAGATGGGTGTGAAATACGGGAGACTCCCGGGGAAAACGGGAGTGTTGACAGGTATGGTCTAGGCCTTACGGTTTGGCCTGCACGATGCGTTTTACGAATCCTTACAATTACAATAGGGTTTCAGCATTTCATGCTTGAACCCCTAATAAGAATGGAAGCTTTTTGCCATTTATAGCGCCACCTTTTTTTCGATAATTATTGATCTAGAGAGTCCAGAGAATTGTCCTAGACTGGTCTGGTTCCGATCGGGCCAAAAACCAGGGACTAGTTCGCAAAAGTAGGTTTTGGACAAAATGCGACATAGCAGAAAATTGTTCCTGCCTAAATCGGATTTGGAGATAGCTATTTTGTCCGCCTTGAGCCAGGGATCACAGAGGTGTAAGGCACTTAAGGTCAAACGGCCTAAGAGTTATGAGCAATTTTGTACTTTTGGTTGCTGTAGCGCCACCTATGGGCCAATCGGGGTCATACTCTGATAGGTTGTCCCCAAATTGAGGCCTACCATCTGGCCAGGTTTCACGTCTCTAGGCCTTACAGTTTGGCCTGCACGATGCGTTTTACGAATCCTTACAATTACAATAGGGTTTCAGCATTTCATGCTTGAACCCCTAATAAATGTTTTTCTCCAAAACACGTTGGCCACAATTATTCATACCCTTTTATTAAATACCTTTTTGCAATCTCCTTTTGCCAAGATAACAGCTCTGAGTCTTCTCCTACAATGCCTGATGAGTTTGGAGAACACCTGACAAGAGATCAGCGATCATTCCTTCATACAGAATCTCTCCAGATCCTTCAGATTCCCAGATCCATGTTGGCGCTTCTTCTCTTCAGTTCACCCCACTCATCAGGTCAGGGAACTGGGACGGTCATGGCAGAAGCTTCATTTTGTGCTCCCTAACACATTTTTGTGTTGATTTTTATGTTTGTTTTGGATCGTTGTCCTGATGGAAGATCCAACCACGGCCCATTATAAGATTTCTAGCAGAAGGCGTCAGGTTTTGATTTTTTATCTGTTGATATTTGATTGAATCCACGATGCCATGAATCTGAATAAGAAGTCCAGGACCTCCAGCAGAAAAATATGCCCACAACATTAAAGATCCAATGGTATATTAAATTGTACACATGGGGTACTTTTTATTCTTGTGTGCACCAGACCCATCTAGCGTGTTTGCTGCCAAAAAGCTCTTTTTTTAGTTTCATCTGACCACAGAACCCTGTCGTGTTCCAGTCGTGTCTGACAACTGAATATGCTGGAGTTTGTTTTTGGAGGAGCGAGGAGCATTTTTCTTGAAAACCTCCCAAACAACATGTGGTTGTGTAAGGTTTTTTTTTTTTTTTTTTTTTTTAAGCTTTCTGACCCCAAGACTCAACTAATCGCTGCAATTCTCCATCTGTGACCCTTGGAGAGTCTTTGGCCACTCAAACTTTCCTCCTCACCGTGCATTAAAGGGGACCTATTATGCAAAATTCACTTTTATGCTGTTTGGACATAAATGTGTGTTGGCAGTGTGTGTACACAACCAACCAATAGTGATAAAAATCCACTCACTCATTTTTTATTAATCCCCATAAATCATCGGCACTGTCTCCCAACGACCTGTTTTCAGAATGCAGCTTTAGTGACGTCACTACAGCCACAGGCCCCGCCCACGAGTGTTGACAGACACTGCCGTTTTAACATAGACCCGCCCTGATCGAGTTTACAGCGAGTTGGACACATCCATCATTGCTGTACTGACGAGAATGTCTCCTGTTGTGTGGCTGGATGTATTAATCCACATAGCTCTCTCCATTTACTCCCGAAATCTGAGGCAGCCGCTGAAGACGAGGTGGAATTATTATTTTTTTCAAAGAAAATGCTCCCTCAACTCTACCGAAATTCGTTTATGTACTTACGCACTTCTTATACTGTGTTTACTCAGCTCTTACGGTGATTTTCTGGAGTAAAACTGACGCTTCATCTTTTGTGTGATGTAGGCTACATTAAACTTTATTAAACTCATCAGTATATTTTTGATCATCATTCGGACCTGGTCTGAAACAGCAGACTTGTAGGCTATTAATAGTGGATACAAGCAGATGACAAATACGTTATAACCGTAATTAAACTAAACTATACCTGTTCCATCTCCATACAGCACTCTGACTGGCATTATTGTCCGACTCCGGGTCGAAATGAACACCATTACTGAGAGTTTCTGATATTATCATCATTCCATGAGGTGATATTGTCCTGGCTCTGAGCGCGACCTCATGAAGCTCCGCCCCCTGTGCCGGCAGCAGCAGCTCATTTGCATTTAAAGGGCACACACTAAAACAGCACGTTTTTCTGAGCACCAAAAAGTGACAATTTAAACATGCTGTAAAAAATGATCTGTTGGGTATTTTGAGCTAAAACTTCACATACACACTCTGGGGACATCAGAGACTTATTTTACATCTTGTGAAAAGGGGCATAATAGGTCCCCTTTAAGACAATACAGACACGCGTCCTCTTCCTGGCAGATTCGTAACATCTTTAGTTGATTATAACTTCGTAATTATTGCCCTGATGGTCAAAATGGGGAGTTTCAATTCTTTAGCTATTTTCTTACAGCCACTTTCTATTTTGTGATGCTCAACAATCTTTTGCTGCACATCAGAACTATATTCTTTGGTTTTACTTTTTTTTTTTTTTACCTTTATTTTACCAGGAAGTCTCATTGAGATCAAAAATCTCTTTTACAAGAGAGACCTGGCCAAGGTAGCAGCCATACATAAACAACACATTAATATTAAACATAATTAATTCTAGTTTAAGATCTTTTTGCAAATTATTCCATGCCCATGGTGCATAGTATGAAAATGCAGTTTTCCCCAAATCTGTCCAAACCCTGGGTACATTAAAAAGCAACCACTTGGAGGAGCGTAGCTGATAACTCGCAGAATTGAGACAGAGGAGTGCATTTGTAAAAAAGCGTAGAGACGCGTGATACACTGAATCAAGGCTCCGTAAGATGGAGGAGGCTGCATGCATATATAATATGTCACCATAATCAATCACAGACAGAAAAGTAGCTTCCACAAGTTTTTTTTTTTTTAGCATTAAAAGTAAAGCTAGATTTATTTCTAAAATAAAAGCCAATCTTTACTTTGAGCTTCCTAACTAGATTAGCAATATGAACATTAAATAAAAGTTTGTCGTCTATCCATATACCCAAGTACTTGTACATGGGTACCCTTTCAATGGATTTACCATCAGACGTAAAAATGCTAAGATCATCAAGCAACTGTAGGCGAGTTTTTGAAAAGACCATGAACTTCGTTTTATGAGGATTTAAAACCAATTTTAAATTGAGCAGAGCAGTTTGTAATGACTGAAATGCAGTCTGAAGCTCTTGCACAGCCTGTGCTATGGAAGGAGCATATGTATAAATGACCATGTCATCAGCATAAAAGTGTACTTTTGCTTGAACATCCTTACCTAAATCATTTATAAAAATAGAGAACAGAATAGGTCCCAAAATAGACCCCTGGGGGACCCCTTTAGATATTCCAAGAAACTCAGATTTGTGGCCCTCTGCATGGACACACTGAGTTCGATCTACAAAATAGTTTCTAAACCATTTAACAGCATTAGGACAGAAACACACATCCCTAAGTTTGTTCAGCAACAATTCATGATCTACAGAATCAAACGCCTTGGATAAATCTACAAATAAAGTAGCGCAATGTTGTTTTCTGTCCAAGGCACAAATAAGATAATTTATTACCACCATAGCAGCAGTAATGGTACTGTGGCCAGTTCTAAAACCAGATTGAAATTTGTTTAAAATATTATTATCAAATAAGAACTGTTTTACCTGTAAATTTACCTGGGATTCAAGGATCTTAGCCAGGATTGATAGTTTGGAGATCGGACGGTAATTGTTTAGCTCTGAGGGGTCCCCACCTTTAAATAAGGGGATAACATAAGCAGCTTTCCAGATTTGGGGTATTGAATTGGACATAAGACTAAAATTAAAAATGTGAGTAATAGACTCAGAAATAACATCTGCCGCCACCTTTAGGAGATAAGGATCCAGATTGTCAGGACCTGCAGATTTTTTGTGGTCAATGCCTTTCAGAGCTTTACAAACTTGCGCAACTGAAATAGTTTTAAAATCAAACAAATCCAGATTTCTATCAGTTGCAGTGGTGGCAGAACATGGGACAGGTGCATTTACATTTGAGCTGTCAAATGCAGACCCAGCACAGATAAAGTGTTTGTTTAACTGACTGATCATAGCAGCTTTATCCTTTATTTCATCTGAGCCAACCAGAATGTGTTCAGGGAGGCTTGAAGCAACATGTGTACCCGACATAGATTTAATTACTTTCCAGAATTTGGAGGGGTTATTTAGATTCTCTGTAACTGTCTTCAGATAAAACTCTGATTTGGAATTTCTTATCATCAAGGTGCACTTGTTCCTTAGGGTTCTAAACGTAGTCCAATCAGCAGAGGAGTTTGAAAATCTAGCTTGGGCCCATGATTTATTTCTTAAATTAATTAGCTCTGAGAGACTGTCTGAGAACCAGGGATTTTCCCTACCACTGATCCTAAACTTAATGGGAACATGTTTATTTGAAATAGACAGAAAAATTGAGAGAAAATATTCCCATGCCAATTCAACATCCGGAATCAGAGTTACTCTGTTAAGATCACTATGATATAAATCACGTAGGAAAGTCTGCTCTTGAAAACCTTTAAAAATGAACCAGGGTTTTCCCTTGGGAATTTTTGTATTCCTGACACAAGCAATTGCACAATGATCGCTAACATCATTGCAAAATATGCCAGTTGAGGTGTATTTGTGAGATGTATTTGTTATAATTAAATCAAGCAAGGTAGAGTTATGTTGTGCTTTAGGATTTGGCCTTGTTGGAGCATTAATGAGTTGCACTAGGTTTAATGAATCACACAGTTCTTTAAAACAATCTGACGTCACTGAAAGCCAGTCCCAATTTAGATCACCCATAAGGATGAATTCAGAGTAATTTAACTCATGTAAAATATCTGAAATAGATTTGAAAGCAACCTTTGCGGCAGACGGGGGTCTATAGCAACCAACAACAGTGATGTAAGAATCCTTTGATACGCCTACTTTGATGGCCAAGGCCTCAAACTGTTTAGCTTTAGTAATTGACAGAGTTACAGAGCTAATGAGCTTGGATTTGACATACATGGCAACCCCACCTCCTTTACCCAACCGATCAGGGGTGCGTTTCCTGAAAGCATCGTTAGCCAACTATGGTCGCAAGTTCCGTAGTTATCAGCATAGTTCAACGATTTGGTGTTTCCCGAAACGACAGCTCTCGAGCTGTGGTTAGAAGCATTGTTTCTAGTTTACATGAGATGTAGACTGAATAAATCCTTATCTTTAGCAAAATAAGCAAGCTGACATTCAGTACAACCCGTGTTATTTATTTAGAATTCATACAAATGTAAGTTACGTCTTTTTGTTTGTCAAGAGATTTAAAGCACCGTTTTTGAAGACTGCGCATGTGCGAACGTGCTCTACTATGTAAGAACGAGCCAAATATTGAGTCTGGTAATAAAGCAAAATAACTGAGAAAAATTAGAAATGGTCTTCAGATGCCATGTCTGTAACTTATATGACAAAATCTAGCATTAATTCGATCTCAAACAGATTAATTAAAATAAGTTATTAGTCCACCACGTGCGAGACGTCATAAACCAACGTGGTTGAACGATACTTTGCGACATACGGTTTCGGGAAACAGTCGTGACTAGCTAGTTGATTTATCCAACGATGCATCGTACTATGGTAGTTAAGCAGCGAGCTATATAGTCGTATGGGAAACGCACCCCAGTTCTATAGACTTTATAACCATCAATAAGAATTAAGTCATCAGTTACAGATTTCTTAAGCCAAGTTTCTGATAGAACCATTACATCAGAGTTTGTCATATTTGCCCAGATCTTGATCATATCCATTTTAGGGACCAGACTTCTAACATTTAAATGTTTGAAACCAAGGCCTGATCGACTTTTGAAATCTGAGGGAGTGGGTAGACATTGCACAGAGGTAGTAGGCCCAGGATTTGGCTGAACATTTCCAGATAACAACAATAAAAGCATCACTATACATCGCAGTTTTAATTTAACAGGAGATGAATTATCAGAACCACCGTTACCTGCAAACTGTGAGAAAGAGTCCTCTTTGACAATAAAATAATCAGATTTCCATTGTGATGGATGAGCAAGGGAATTTGGCCTTTGTGTTTCCTCATATTTAAACTCCTGTGAAACAAGAAGTCATAGCTGGACAATTTCATGTTCCTAGTCATCCTGGTGTGCTAAATAAAGGTAAATATTAATGGAAATACACTTCAGAGATGTTTTACTCATAAAAAATTCTAGGGGTATCAATAATTGTGGCCAACGTGTTTTGGAGAAAAACATTTATTTTATAATGTGATTTCCCCCCCACTTTCAATTCTTTTACTTCAATGAAAGGTTAGATTTTTGCCAATTTTTTGAATGAAAGATCAAAAGGATAAACAATGCAGATTTATTTTTTACAGCCATTTTTGATCATATTTACCAGGGGTATGATTAATTCTGAGCACGACTGTATATTGTATATCTAATATTGTATATCTATTCTATATCTGTATTGTCAAAAATGAACAGTAGTCAAAGAGATTTCAAATAAATTGATTTATTAAAAATAGAAAAGGTTAATACAGCTAATTTAACACTCTGAAAGGGACTAAAAATTACCTATACAAATGTAAAAATAATATGAATAAACAAAGATAAAAATACGAAATTATTAATTTGACCTCCACTGAAAGTTTATTGTGCTTAAGCATTGATTGGCAAAGCTCACTCTTTCCCTGAGGTCTCTCGACTAGTCAGCAGCTGCCTTGTCTTTCAAAAGTAAAAAAAAAAAAAAAGAACAAATATAAAAATAAAACACCAGACTTCACTGTATAAATTAATTAATAAAGCAACTGTATTCTAGTTCTCAGTCAAGATCAGTGGGTGATTTTTATCTTTGTATTTTGTTTTATTAGGGATAGTTACCCCAAAAAATCTGTCATCATTTACAACATTTAAACACTAATGTTTTTTTTTTTTTTTTATAAAAGTTATTTTGAAGAATGTGGGTAACCAGACAGTTGCTGGTCTACAGTGACTAATATGCTTTTCCCACAATGGAAGTCAACAGCATATTAGGCTGCTCTGTCACTTTAAGACCTGCACATATCTCTAATATACAGACACTTTTTTCGTCAGACTTGAGCCATTTACTGTGGCAATCCGACGTGGTACATACAATAGGGTAAACGGGGTGAAATAAAGGACTAACTAATATTTAGCCTATATTTATTTTAGCTAAGTTTAGTTTAAGCTAAACAATCAAACGTCAGCTAGCTAACCTTAGTTAGTTGACAACCATAGCTGACATTACTGCGTTGCTGTTCGACAAAAACTAGCTAATAGTCTGGAACACGATCCCAGCAGAACACACACTATGGCAAATATTTACTGTTAAATGCTAAAGATAATACTCAACTTACAATTAAAGCTCACCTCAGAGCCAGGAGAATTCCAGTAGATTGAAGGCAGAAGCATAACCGTTACCGTTAGACCGTGACGTCAGGTAGGCGGCATGTGACTCTCAGTGCGTAGTGATACATGGCATTCTTAAGCAAAAATAAAATAAAAATAAACAATAGTTCCAAGCAAAGTATGACACTGAGCTCTGTACCATCAATAACACTTTACATGTTGAGCTTCACAAATAAATGACAAGCCTTTGATTTTATTCATGATATGCAGAATTCAAAATTAATTAGGTTGGTAGATTATTATTATTTTTTTAATTATGAGCCAATTTTGGACCCTATTACATCATATCCAGTAAGAAAGAAAAAAAAAGTTTTTTTAAAGTAAGATTTGTTCATGAGTTTTTTTTAGGGATCATGGTTGTCTTGTAGACACAATCCAGTGCAAATAATGTAATGTAATGTAAATATTTTTTTTCTTTTTATTCCTTCTGTGCAGTTATAAATGGAAGATCTTATTGAATTTCACGTTCAATTTTAAAAAGCAGCCAAACAGAGCATGGGAAACGAAAGTGGGTTTCCCACACACAACCTGCATGACTTCAACTCTCCTCGACGCCCACACCGCCCAAGACGCTCAAGACTCATTTATATATATATTAGACTCTCAAACTTACTGTCAAATCGTCCTGTTTATTTTCCTACAATCTGATAAGGTATTTTGCATTGTAAAATCAATCTGATGAGGTATTTTACATTGTAAAATCAATCTGATAAG
Source organism: Scardinius erythrophthalmus (assembly GCF_964197995.2). NCBI lineage: Eukaryota > Metazoa > Chordata > Actinopteri > Cypriniformes > Leuciscidae > Scardinius > Scardinius erythrophthalmus. The sequence continues at coordinate 40,150,843 of NC_138239.1, read as the reverse complement.
GTATTTTACATTGACAAATCAATCGGTATTTTGCACTGCAAAGTTACACTGAATTATTTTATGTATTCACAAACGCGAAGCAGGAATTTTAGGATGTGGTAAGATGAACCGATAGATATGGCTCTAATTTTGCGCACACCGGCAGCGGTGTGAACGCACAGTAAGTTTCGTCATGCTGGCATGTGTGGAAGTATTTAAAACAAGTGTTTTACAACTAGCCCCGCTATTTAAGCGAGCCATAGGCTACCATGCAGTGGGAAAGCGCCATTAGGGACCGTGCACACGCATGTTTAGTGAAATCTCGCCAGAAATACATGCTCCATATTAATCATACAGTCTCCATACGTGTTCAAGTAAGATTAAAATGCGTAGAAATACATGTTTCATTACAATGCACAAAACTCATATGAAACTCAAGCCGTATATCAGCACAGTAAGTTACTCACCTCATCATCATCCGTGTTTCTTCAACTGAAGAAGAGGACCCGATCTCAGCGCACTTAAAGGAGCCACGCCCCAATACAACACACCAACCTAATAACGTACAACCCGCTATAGTACGGTGTTCTATTTTAGTTTATTTTTAATAAAATTAGACACCCATTTAGTGGTCAAACTACAACAAACTTTTAAAAATTAAATAAATTAAAAATTAATGAAAATGTTTATTGATATTGTTATAGTGTCCAATTCTAAGTAGGAAAAACACCACAAATAATTATTTCCTCAATGATATCATGCTGCGTGCCATAGAGGGTTATTCCAGGGTTACGACACTCCCATAGACTGTCATGGATATGTGGAATGTGGAAGGGAGCACCCGATAGGTCCAGCACTGTTCCAGCACTGAACCCCATGCATTTTCAGTGTTTCCGAAGGACGCTCGCTGGTAAGTTGATGAAATTACTGTATTTGTGACATTTGAACGCATTAGTCGTCTTCTCATTAATCTAGTCAGTAGTTGCAATTTATGTAGCCAACTTTAGTTAATGTTTATTGGAAGAGAATAGTTGATTGCGCAAGCTTACGTGACCAACACTTCACTAACGTTAGCTACCAGTCAGAAATGTGTAAACTCAATACTGAGGTCATAGTTACATCATGTGATGTTGCACTACATTGTATTCAGGGTTTTTTTGTTTGTTTTGTTTTTGTCAACCCTATTTACATACATGAGGTGGTTAGAATATTAGAAATGCATCTGGATATAAAGCAAATAAGTACAGCAGAACCCCCACAAATAAGACCTCAATGCTAAAACGTGTAAATTAATGTACACCTCTATGACAGTATAACAAAATCCTGAACATTATAGAAAAGCAGAATTTATGGCTGAGCTTTGTATACGTTATCATAATGCAATACAAATATTATTTGTTGTATGAGCAAAATAATCATCCAGCTTCTTCCATAATGTTGTTGTGTAAGAATAACCATTTGAATAACAATAGAAATGCTATCTATTTGAAATTAAATGAGAACAAAAAATTATATATATATATATATATATATATATATATATATATATATATATATATACACACACATATCATTTTTGTTCTCATTTAATTTCAAATTATGTACAAGAGTACAGATTCATAATTATAGAAACCATGACAAATGTCCAGACAGATATGGACCTAACTGTAGGTGTGTACTCTCACTTCTGTAATCTCATCCTCATGAAAACGGTTAGGAAACACAGGCTTTCAATGTGTATGGGCCTATGAAACGCTCTGCTTCTGGCAGGGGAATGCACTCACCCACAAATCCGAGTAACTATAGCATTACTTATAGTGTGGAGTTTGAATGTTATCAATGTATGGATAAGCATTTGACTGATTCTCGATTCACCACCAGGTCTCCAGATCATCCAACAGCGTCGGTGGCAGAATGTAATGGCTACTGTGAACACTTGTATTCCTCTTCTGGCCTGCTTTCTGCCATCTTTCTCTCCCTGTAGGAAGTCGAACGAGTTTCTTTGAAGACAGAACATTCAAGGAAAACTTACCTACCCTCTCCCTAGATATAATATATAATTAAATGTTTTGTTGAATGCAGTTGGTTGCCTTGTATATTTTGTACTGTTGACCAAACTTCTTTCTTGACTTAAACTGAGCAGCTTTAATTGATATTCACTTGTTGTGCAGGTTTATGTGAATGTATTTGAACAGAACATTAGGATGTTAGTAATTATGACCATAGAAGCACGAGAAAAATATATACAGTAAAAACTGTAAATGTATTATACCTTATTGGGAGCAGTCCCCCTTCCCTCCAAAATTAAACACAAAATTGTATTAAATTCAAAGGGCTTTATTGACATAAAAGTTTCAAGAACAATGTGTGTGTGTGTGTGTGTGTGTGTGTGTGTGTATACACTACCAGTCAAAAGTTTTGGATCGGTACGATTTTTTATGTTTTTAAAAGAAGTCTCTTCTGCTCACCAAAGTTGCATTTATTTTTTATTTCACAATATTAGTGTTTTTGTTTTTGTATTTTTAAAAACAAAAACAGTACTATAGTGAAATATTATTCTAATGTAAATCATCTGTTTTCTGTGTGAATATATAGTAAAGTGTCATTTATTCCTGTGATCAAAGCTGAATGTTCAGCATCATTACTCCAGTCTTCAGGGTCACATGATCCTTCACACATCACTCTAATATGAGGATTAGATGATCAATAAACATTTCTCATTATTATTAATGTTGAGAAAAGTTATTAATTTTTATTTCAGGATTATTTGATGAATAGAAAGTTCAAAAGAACAGCATTTATCTGAAATTGAAAGCTTTTGTAACATTAAACACTACCGTTCAAAAGTTTGGGGTCAGTAGGAATTTCTATTTTATTTTAGGGGGGGAGAAATAAAATAAATCAATAGGCCTACTTTTATTCATCAAGGATGAGTTAAACTGATCAAAAGTGACAGTTAAGACATTTATAATGTTACAAAAGATTATATTTCAAATAAACACTCTTCTTTTATACTTTCTATTCATCAAAGAATCCTGAAGAAAAAAAAAGTTACACGACTGTTTTCAAAATTGAATCATCATATTAGAGTGATTTCTGAAGGATCATGTGACACTGAAGACTGGAGTAATGATGCTGAAAATTCAGCTTTGATCACAGGAATATATATATATTTTATTATTATTATTATTATTATTATTATTATATGCAAACGTTCGTTCGTTCGTGTGTGTGTGTGTGTGTGTGTGTGTAACTGGAGAGATGGTTACTGAATGAAATAACTATGTACCTAAATACGATCCATAACATTAACATTACTGTTAAATTATTAATTTTAGTATGCCTAATGTACCTCTACATCCTTTCAAATCATTCATCAGAACACACACAAATACATGCATACGATGTACTGTGTACAGTATGTTTACATGTAAATGTACTGAAATGAATCCCTAACAGTAACGTTAATGTTATGAACATAGTTATTCGAGTGGAACATTAACCATTTCTCCAGTTTAATTTCAGCTGACCACCACACTGCTAACGTTAATGCAGTCTCTCCGTCATTACAGAAATCTGCTGCAAATGGTCGTTGGTGTAAATGTATTCTACGGTATGGGAGCACCCAATTTCCTTCCAAAATTAAAAACAAAAACGTATTAATGCTGTGTTTCTGCTACTCCCCAGAAAATAAATGGTATGTAAGTAATTTAAGTGTCAACGTAATAATCAATGTACATTATGCGTCAATATTTACCGATGATTGCTGCAAATACAGCTGCTCCGTCTGCCCCGCTTAAAATCAGTGGCAACGCCAACAATTTGTTTGGAACTATGTAGAGATACATCATGTATCATACATGAACCACGTGACCGCGTGGCGGCGAGATCAAAGCGTGTCGCAACTCTCTCTGGGTTACGCATGACGCTACACTATACATGACAGTCACTATTCTAAAGACTATAACAGACTACATGATGTCTGAGGCTATTGTGCGTGACTGTCACTTCTCCTTAATGTGTGATGGGGTTGTTCTGACATCCAATAATAATGTGGTTTTTTGTTGTTGTTTTTTTTTTTGGTTTGGTTTTATATAAAAAAAAGAATTTATTAAAAAAGAAATTCACTTCTGTTATAAAGTGTCTATTAAAGTGAGATGGAAAGTGTCATTTCCTTGCATCAGATGCATTCACCACAAACCCCAAAAAGGACTTTTTGAAGTGCTATTCATGTCAAGTTTCATGTTTGTTGATCTTTCTGAAAAAAGATACATGTATCTCCATGTATTTGCTCATTTGCTTTAGTAGTTCTCCAGTTTAACTTAGCTAGGTATATCATGTGCTCTTCAGTCGCTTCACATTGATTTAATCTAATAAGAAGCACTTTAAAGTGTGAATTATGTGTCTGAATGCACAGATTCTGAGTGCACCAATTCTGGCCTGAGCTTCAGATGATGCCAACAATTCGGTGAACGCAGTGAACGTCACTTCGTCTGAGGTTTGAGGTAAGCAGTGCATGAGATTAACATTATCATTTCTGTAACGGAAAGCCACTTTAAGTGCATGTGTGGCATGAGTGTAAAATCCCCCAACATGTTTTAAAGACATCATCTGACACGCCATTGTTCAGTACAAAGACTGTTGTTTGGTACATTAATCACCATTAAATCCTTTTAAGAAACTGACATGAAGGGTGGATTTAAATCCCCTCCTCTTTTAATATTCTTAAATCTATAGTCTTAATGTCTGTGTTTAGTATCTGAGTATATGCAGTAACAGTGTTTATTCATTTAGCTCGGATTCAAGAGAGTAAATATGCACTTGTTTTGTAATTAATAAATCGTTAAATGCAAGTTTTGGGCGCTTGTGATCCACATACAGAACCTGCTGCACTTTTTAAACAGCTGGATGTTCTAAAACAACCTTAATGTACTAAAACTCACATTTATCAATCAAATTCAGTATGTATATTAAATATAGGCGAGCAGATGAGCCCAGAATAGGAACACAACACGCTAAATGGTTTTCTCTTGCCTGTACATAGTATGCATTATTAATAAGGTTGCATATTAATAATGCACATTAATTGAATGTGTCTTTTTTAATATCACCGTCTGACTATATTAGTACTGGTGAAACTACCCGGATCATGATCTATAAAGAAGGGAGGATTCCCCCCACTGGTTGGCACACTCTGCAGCCACTTTGTATGACTGTATGATTGCTGACCTTTCCTTGCAAGGGAATAAATCATCTTTAAAGACAATTGATCCATGTTTGTCTCTTATTCAGTGATAGAAAATTGTTTGCCACCACAGCACCTACTCAAAAGAGTTTGTGATTTTGGACGCAGCCCTTTTGTCTAATGTTGTTTTATGCCTACTTTATAGGGAAGTAGAGCAGTTTCTCTTCTGGATACAAACTTTTGTGCATTTTTTTCCTGTTATCTCTGTAAAGCTGCTTTGAAACACTCTGTATTGTAAAAAGCACTATATCAATAAATGTAACTCGACTTGACTAAAACAATATTTCCCAAAATATAAAAATAATTGACAATAACAGAGAAAGAGATTGTGAGTGAAATTAATAAATAACACGTTACATAAGGATGGCACTCAATTCAAACTTTTATGTTTTAATACACACTGGTCAAAAATGTGCCCATGATTTACATGAGCCTCTCCTGGCAGGAAAGTAGTTGACCTGGCAGCAGTTCCAGTTCACGGACTTCTTGAGATAAAATGCACAAACAAAGACAGTTTCAAAGACTGCTCATATTTGAGAAGTGCAGCAGGAACTACACTTTTAAAAAGACCCACGAGGACTACTGTCAAGTTGTTGGACAAATGGGGATTAGTGGGTTTACATGGTGTTATTTTTTTTTTGGTCAAATGTAAAAATGATAACCAGATTGAACGCATTTCAACAGAGATGAATGGGAGGAGATGAAGGGTAAACTTGATTTTTTTTCTTGTTCAGCTGTTTCTTGCCTGCTTTGTGCAACAAGAGAGTGTAAACAGAATCAAAACCAAAACGACCTTGTGCTATGAATTGTAATGCAGGAATATTCTTAAAGGGATAGTTCACCCAAAAATGTAAATCCTGTCATCGTTTACTCACCCTCATGTTGTTCCAACCCTGTATGAGTTTCTTTCTTCTGCCGAACACAAAAGAAGATATTTTGATGAATACAACAGTAAATGATGACAGGATTTACATTTTTGGGTGAACTATCCCTTTAAAATTTAAATTATATTGTTGTTGTTGTATTATTATTTTTTTAAGTACATGATTTTTCATCTTTTACTTATCAGCTTTACAGTGTAAATGTGATCAAATAGTCAACTAAAATGCAGAAATGTTTTTTGTTTTAAAATATATATTGTTGTATTCTTTGTCAAATACTCACCCTATGTCATTAACTTCTGTCTGTGAAACAATATTTTTAAATGTACATGATTTTTCATCTTTTACTTATCCGCTTTACAGTGTAAATGTGATCAAACAGTCAAGTTTAATGCAGAAATGTTCTTTATTGTTTTTAAATATTTATATTTTCAATTGTAATATTCTCTCATATGTTTTTATATAATTCTTAAATGCAAAATGTAAAAATGTTAATATAGAAATGTCTTTACAAAGAAAGATTAATTAAAGGTACAATATGCAAGAATTTTGCATTAAAATATCCCATAATCTCAAGGCCAGTGTTATATATTTTGTTAAGTTGATTACTTACAATATCCCAAATGTTTCCAACTATTTTTAAATCGTGAGAAAATTGCGATTTTAACCAAGGAAACGGGGCGTTAGAGCGGGGGGAGCTGGGAGTCGCCGGTCAGTGGCGTCATATCCGTGTTACCCTCAGTTTCCGCTCGTACTGCGTGGAGTCCTGGACTAATGCGGAAGTTGTAGTTGTAGCGTCTATCAAGGAACAAACGTTAGCTTGTTTCGTGCAGTCGTTATGGAACACAATTATTCTTTACCGATTGCAGCTGGTTCTGTCGACAAAGCATGCTTAATTTTATATTTTCCAAATGTAGCATTCGGTAATAGTTATGTTTATGTAAGGGAAGTATATATTGCTTTAGATTTGTATTTAGTTCATTGACATTGTTTATCACGTCTGGTGTTTATGGCCATGTAAATAAATATAGCATGTGTTATACATAAAGATTAATCAGTATTTTGGCAAATGATGTGGGTATGTTCCAATGTACTTTTACAACAATTGTTTAGAACACGTAAAACTGCGCCGTGTTATCACAACAATGAATTCCACATACAGTAACATCTATGATAACCAATGTAGTATTAAACCTTACTTTTCTTGCGGTTAATTCATTTTAATGAAATAAAAGTGTGATGAGGTTTAAGAGTCAGGAAGGAAGAAGACAGGGGTCGGTGTGACTGGGACTTTATTAAAATAAAGCAAAACAAACAAAAGTCGCACACAACGCGCATTCACCGTGGCAACCGCGACGGCACAAACCAGTTCAAAAATGAGAGCTCGGATCCACCGGTTTTCTTTCTCTGCGTCCAATTTTCTCTCCAGTCTCTCTCTCGTTCCAGCGCGTGGCTTATAAGCGGTCTCTCCACGCTGATCACTGCACTAAGACACAGGTGTTCGTCATTTGCACTTGACCTACTTGCTCGTCTCTTCTCTCTCCCATTACAGACCGTGCTGAACCACGCCCCCCTCGCCACAAAAAGCATGTCATTATAAAAAAAGAACTTCGCCTCATCCATGAACATGATTTTTCGATTCCCGTCTGACTGATTTACATCCTCGGTGGAGTTTAAAACGACAGTTCCCATCATTCCACGCTCCTTCACATCGTCATCAAGCTACGCCGTTGTTGTTGTTTGGAATGTAGCGCCCTCTAGCGGCAAAAAAATCTTGCATATTGTAGCTTTAAAAGGTAAACATACTCAGTTGAAATGTGTATTCTTATGTCCACTTACAGGGATAGTTACAGGAAATGTCTGTGTGACCTTGTCTGTGTGTAACTGTTCACTCAAACACTCAAAAAACTTTGTTCACTCAAAACAATGGACCATGGAAATGTGTGAGTATAGCACACACTGTCCAGAGCTGATTTACAGAACCAGCCAATGACAGGAATCACCCGATCAAAAATGTGAAATTCCTTAATTCGTTGAATGGCCCGTTCAGTGTGGATTCTCAAACGAGCTATGTTTCGTGTGCGTGCAAGTTCCTCATTGTTGAACTGCCCTCTTGGGCCACTTGGGTTTAGCCTTGGGTTAAACGGTGGGATAACTAGTGTGGCATGAATTTCATCCAGTAGGTCTTTGATTAAAAACCCTTTGTCCACCATCACTGCATCGCCCTCTTGAAGAAGATCTAGAATGACAGATGACTTGGTTATCTCTTTATCAGAAATGCATCCTGTGTAAAGACTGCTTACAAAAGTCATGCTTCCATCAGGTGAAATTCCAACCAGAGACTTGAGTGTTGTTGTGCCTTTGTGGTGTGAATAAGTTTCGGAGTTCAGTACCTTTGAGCTGTTTGGAGAGAGTCTTAAAACGATCTGGCACTAGCTCATCAACTGCAGCTCTACTTGGCCATATTGGCAGACTCCCCAACATGAAATACAAATAATTTGCCCATGTAACACAGGTTCGACTCACTGTACTTTGTGAAACATTGAAACGCACAGCAAGATCTTGTTCAAGAAGGCTCTGTCTGAGACCACTTTTACGTGGTCTCGGTCTTGTCACGGCCTTGACGGTCTTTGGTCTTGGTCTTGTCTTGGTCTCGGACCTCTCGGTCTTGTCTAGGTCTCGCTGTCTCAGACCGACATAGTGGTCGGGGATTTAGCAATACAATAGGCTACTACAATATCCATGACGACACAACGTTCGATAATGCAACATTATTATCCGCAACGGAACGGATTGAAGCGCGCGTCCGAGTGAAGACAGTGCGGTGTGTGCGCCCAATATACGAGAAAACACTTTATCCGCGCCACTGATCGGCAACGAGCACTTTGATCACTTGATTTAAAAAAACACATATCAGTGACATGATGGGTTTTAACTTCATTCAGGATATTTTGGGTAACTGCACAACTAACAGATGACTTTGAGCGCACCGCCAACGGTGTGTGTGTGTGTGTGTGTAACCATAGCGACAAAAAGACCAACTTTCGGATCCTGCACTTAAGCCTATAATTTCGTTTTTAAACATTTTATTATGTATTTAAAAGTTGCAGAATGGATTAATTTGGAGACTCCGAAATCGGCAGAGATAGGCAGGCATTTTCTTAGATGAATTTGTGTCTTTGATATCTCTCTCTGTGTGTGTGTGTGTGTGTGTGTGTGTGTTGTTTGATTACAGTATTGTATTTAAGATGGTGTTAGACTAAATAAATGGTCTTTTAAATATCATCTGCATATCTCCGTTGTGTTGACTAAACATTAGGCCTAATCCAAGTTTATAATTGCGTATCTTTAATTTGATGTTACGATTTCATCTACACATTAAGTATAATTTCAATTGGTTACATATTTCTCATTCTTTAGACAGTTGTTGGAGGAGCAAGATGGTGTTGGAGGTGTTTGATGTTTTGTCAGATGAACCAGTCAGTACCAGTCATGTCAGTCCTCAACAGTACACAAAAGTTAAGGGAGTCTCAATCCTCTAATAGTGCAGTAACAGCCGTCATGCAATTGCTACACATAGTTGATCTCACCCTGCAAAAACATTTACAGTGAGCTCAGTCACACACATGACATGGTCTGTCTCTGTATTGTTCTGCCTGTGTAGTTGAAGTAATACCATCTAATATGTATTGAATGTAAACTGCGGCTGAACCCTAATGCTGCTGTTCTTCAATTCATACAAGTTATTGCTTAGCTTCAACACTAGTCTATTTTTTTTCCCTCGGGTCTCGACTTGGTCTTGGTCTCGACTTGGTCTGTCTTGGTCTTGGTCTTGGTCTTGATACCCTCTGGTCTTGGTAGTGTCTTGGTCTCGTTCTTGGTCTTGGTCTCGATTTGGTCTGTCTTGGTCTTGGTCTTGTCTTGGTCTTGATACCCTCTGGTCTTGGTAGTGTCTTGGTCTCGTTCTTGGTCTTGGTCTCGATTTGGTCTGTCTTGGTCTTGGTCTTGTCTTGGTCTTGATACCCTCTGGTCTTGGTAGTGTCTTGGTCTCGTTCTTGGTCTTGGTCTCGATTTGGTCTGTCTTGGTCTTGGTCTTGTCTTGGTCTTGATACCCTCTGGTCTTGGTAGTGTCTTGGTCTCGTTCTTGGTCTTGGTCTCGACTTGGTCTGTCTTGGTCTTGGTCTTGTCTTGGTCTCGATACCCTCTGGTCTTGGTAGTGTCTTGGTCTCGGTCTTGGTCTTGGTCTTGATTTGGTCTGTCTTGGTCTTGGTCTTGTCTTGGTCTTGATACCCTCTGGTCTTGGTAGTGTCTTGGTCTCGGTCTTGGTCTTGGTCTTGACTTGGTCTGTCTTGGTCTTGGTCTTGTCTTGGTCTTGATACCCTCTGGTCTTGGTAGTGTCTTGGTCTCGGTCTTGGTCTTGGTCTCGACTTGGTCTGTCTTGGTCTTGGTCTTGTCTTGGTCTTGATACCCTCTGGTCTTGGTAGTGTCTTGGTCTCGGTCTTGGTCTTGGTCTTGACTTGGTCTGTCTTGGTCTTGGTCTTGTCTTGGTCTCGATACCCTCTGGTCTTGGTCTTTAGAGCCGAGACAGACAACAGCTTCAAAGTGTCACAGTCAGGGAATCCTGTGTAAAACTGGAAGGGTTTTTGATTATGCTGAAAATGTTGTATACCAAACTGTTGGTTTTTGAGCATTTCATTCTCAGCAGATAGACGAGAAATCTCCTCCCGTGCCGCCACAAGTTGCTCCTCAGAAGTCATGATCGGGGTGAGGCATCTCTGTAGCATGACTGTAGATTGTTTTAATGCAGTTGTTTTGAGAGAGAGAGAGAGATTAAAGTTAAATCTAACCATCTAGACTATATGGGGCGGTTTCCCGAACAGAGATTAAGCCTAATCCTAGACTAAAATTGCCCTTTAAACCAGATTAAAAGAAATCTGCTTTCTCGGTCAAGGCTTTAAATAGTCCTAGATTTAGTTTAGTGCAGAGTTTAATAAGATGGTTTCCTGGAGGAAGACTAGAGTTACTCCGGGACTAAATTGAGGCTTAAATTAAACCTACCAGGAGGCAGGTTTAACTTCAGATTAACATTGTGTTTCAAAGTGGACACGTGTATTACTTCGACACACACACACACACACACACACACACACACATATATATATATATATATGTATATACCGTTCAAAAGTTTGGGGTCAGTACGATTTTAAATGTTTTTAAAAGAAGTATCTTTTGCTCACCAAGGCTGCATTTATTTGATTAAAAATACAAACAAAAACAGTAATATTGTGAAATATTATTCCAATTTAAAATGACTGTTTTCTATGTGAATATACAGTAAAGTGTCATTTATTCCTGTGATCAAAGCTGAATTTTCAGCATCATTACTCCAGTCTTCAGGGTCACATGATCCTTCAGAAATCACTCTAATATTATGATTTGATGCTCAAGAAACATTCATTATTATGATAAATGTTGAAAACAGTTGTGTAAAAAATTTTTTCAAACTTCTTTGATGAATATAAAGTTCAAAAGAACAGCATTTATTTAAAATGGGATATTTTCTAACATTATAAATGTCTTTACTGTAACTTTTAATCAGTTTAACTCATCCTTGATGAATAAAAGTATTGATTTATTTTTTTCCCCAAAAAATTAAATAAAAATTCTTACTGACCCCAAACTTTTGATCGGTGGTGTTTAATGTTACAAAAGCTTTAGATTTCAGATATATGCTGTTCTTTTGAACTTTCTATTCATCAAAGCATCATGAAATACAAATGTAAATAACTGTTTTCAACATTGATAATAATCATAAATGTTTCTTGAGCATCAAATCCTCATATTAGAGTGATTTCTGAAGGATCATGTGACACTGAAGACTGAAGTAATGATGCTGAACATTCAGCTTTGATCAGGAATAAATGACACTTTACTGTATATTCACATAGAAAACAGCTGTTTTAAATTGGAATAATATTTCACAATATTACTGTTTTTGTTTGCATTTTGAATCAAATAAATGCAGCCTTGGTGAGCAGAAGATACTTCTTTTAAAAACCTTACTGACCCCAAACTTTTGAACAGTAGTGTGTATATATATATATATATATGTGTGTGTGTGTGTGTGCATGTGTGTGTGTGTATATATATATATATATATATATATATATATATATATATATATATATATTAAAAAACCAAAACTCTGGAACAGTCTTCCTACCATTGTCCGGGAAGCAGACACACTCTGTCAGTTCAAAGCTAGACTAAAAACACATCTCTTTGACCTAGCTTTCACATAATACATTATAGACTTCTATAATTTAATGTTAGGCTGCATAGATTAGGTCAGCCGGAACCGGGAACACTTCCCATAAATCCTGATGTACTCGTTACATCATGAGAAGAATGGCATCTACGCTAATTTTAGTGTCTGTGTTTATCCCGAGGTTTTCCTGCAGCCTGCCGGATCCAGGCCGTATCCAGATCTGACGAAGGACCTTCGCCTGGACCGATGACAACGCAGTGCTGAAGTGCCAACTAGTCTCTCCCTATGGAGGATCCCACTACCACTCTACAGATAAGGCGTTGTCGGGAAAATCCGTTTCGCGTTCCTACCCCAAAGCAACAAAATAAAATAAAATTCTTTATCAAAATTCATAAGGAAACACCAGTACTTTGTTTAGGCTTGGCTTGTAGGGAATTCCAAACCTGCGTATTTTCAAATGCACATAACTATAGAACCCATTCTAAATGCGCATGTGAACGCCATCAGCGTTTCTCACAGGTTCACGTTTAAAGTCTGTGTAGAGAGAGTGGTGTCGTCTTAGCGGCCCCTAATTTAATAACAAATGATCGTTGCGACGGAAGCAAATCAATCAAAACTAACTTTAGATGGAAAATAACTTAACTCTGCTATAAAGCCAAAACAATCTGTGTTACCTTAAATTATACGCTAATCTCTGTGAAGCTGCTTTGAGACAATCTACGTTGTTAAAAGCGCTATATAAATGAAGATGACTTGACTTGACTTGACTATATTACAAACAGACTTCCAGCATTTCTTTTCTTTTATTCCATAGCTGGTGTATGTAGTTTATTTAGCTTGCTTAAAATAATTTTCTCTTGTTTAGTAATTTTTTTTTTGATTGCAGTCTTTTTCTGATTCTATTGTTTCCTTGGATTTGCTTCTCTTCTTGGTTCATTCCATGTTTTATAGGCAACCTCTATCATGCTAATTCCGATTAGCACAGTTGGTTTTAAATTAATCTGGTTTATTTTAGATCAGGACTCCATAGTCCAGGTGTAACTAATCCGTACTTAATCTGTGTTACAGAAAGCCATTTTTTAAGACACAATTAACTATTCTAGATTAAGGCCTACTCCTGTCTTAATTTAAACCCTGTCCGGGAAACCGCCCCTATATGTCCAGTTTATTGCTCACTTATGCATTCCTCTACACCAGGGGTGTCAAACTCAGTTCCTGGAGGGCCACAGCCATGCAGAGTTTAGCTTCAACCCTAATCAAACACACCTGGGGCCCGTTCTTCGTACGTCGCTAACTCAGTTAGCTGGATTAGATTGTTGGTGATCTGGCATGATCTTGGATTGTTTGGTTCTTCGACGCTCATCCTGGACTTGCTGTCATAGCAACAGGTCCGTAAGCTTAAACCTGCTCGGGAGCTTATTTCATGTTATCAGGATTAGACTGCGGCTTCATAAGCGGAGCTGATACGGGAAGTCCAGCGCAGCGCGATAGTGCACTTTCTGAGATTCGTGAGATTGTCGTTTACATTATTAAATTGTTGGAAACGCACATTTATTTTCGACTTGTCGGAGTCGGGCTTTAACTACAGCACAAACTGTTTGCATTGCCCTAAGATTATTTGCGAGTGGCTCTTTCCTTTACACTATTGGAGATGCAGAGAACTTGATGGAAAGTGCTGTCTGTCGTGTCATTCAGAGTTTACCTGGCGCTTTTAGGTGTAAAAAAACAGTTTTAGGTTTTTTGTGGCATTTCCAAGCCACTTTAGACCCAATGTTGTAAAGATGTTTATTATTTATTTATTTTAATTTTTTTAGGCTATCATAATTTTTTATGAAGATCATGCAATCATGACCATGCCGATTACACTATATGTCACTCAGGCTTCACTAACGTGATTGGTACCATAGACTATAGGCTATAGACTGCCATCAAGGCCTCAGTGAAGGGGATTATGTGAACAGAAAGGGGGTTCACAATGTAAATGTGCAGCCCAGTTACTATTGGGATTCTTAATATTCCAGATTAGTAATATTATATCAAATAAAAAAAAGGCAGTTGACTAAAATCTTCCATATCACAAATGTGAAAGCAAAATGGCCAGGATCTGTGTATGACTTAAGAATTTTCAGAGATTCACATTTATGCACATTATTTGAAAGTGGTAAGGAAAGTTCCACAATTACAGTTTTTCTCGATTGCTCAAACAATATAACCAGGCTTTTGAACTAAAATTTCAAAACCATAATGCCATTTATCAAAAAGCACACCCATTTCACTAAACTATAAACACTATTCCCTGTTTTGACACATGAGTCAAATTTGTTGAACTGTCACTGCAAAACTCTACACACAAATCCCTTCATTTCTCATTGCCTACACCATGTTGTCATGTATAAAGCACTAGCACTCAATATTGTTCACTCAAGTCAGCACAGCTTCAGCTCAGTTAGCACACAATTACCCAGGTGGAAACACTAAGAGTCAAAATTTAACACACATCAATCAGATCCTTCAATAGATATATAAAAGGGCCCAAATCAGTTTATTGAGTTTTGGAACAATGGATCCAGATAGACATGAAGGAAGAGATCGAGGAGGGATAAGGAGGAGGACGAAGGACAAGAAGACAAGCAGTCTCAGACGAAATTCAAGCCACTCTAGTTGCCCATGTCTTTGTCAATGGTATGACTATGAGGGAGGCTGGGCTACGAGTAAGGCCAAATTTGAGTCGCTTTACTGTCGCCTCGAGAACCTTCAGGGAGGTGTGGTGGCAAACAGAATTCTATCACTGAATAAGAGACAAACATTTCCAATAGTCTTTGATGAGGTTTATTTTCTTGCAAGAAAAGGCCAGCAGTCGTACAGTCACACAGAGTGACACAGAGTGTGACAGTGAAGGGAGGGCATCCTTCATCCTTTATAGTCTTGACTCCCAGAATGTTATCTTTCTAGGCCAATGATGGTATTTCAACCATATGTGGAACATTCTTAGACGTGTACATCATATTGTCTCCTTGAGTGGAGGCTCTCCTGTCACGTCCCAACACTCTTTACCATTCCAATACAATTCCATATTAGAATAAGGTTTTGTGTGTCACACACATCTTACTGTAAGTAAGTAAATACTGTAAAAAAAAATTAGAGGAGAGAGTAAAAAAAATATATAATTTTTTTTTGTTGTGTGTGTGTGTGTGTGTACTGTGTAGTACATTAATAAATAAAAATGTGCCAGTGTAGCATTGGTTGTGTCTTTAGTGTTCATCATGTGAAAAGGTTTGTGAGGGGGGGAACACAAGTAACATAACTTACCAGTTTTGGAAATGTTGTTTTGAATTTATTGCACCAGTGTATTAGACTATGTTGTAGTGTGTGTGATTTTGAGGGCTTGTGTGTCCAGTGTGAGGGCAAAGTTTGGTTTTTCAGCAAGAGTGAATGGTTTTGAGTCTAGAGCTTCATTTTGACCTGAAAATAGGACGTTTGGGGAATTGGGTGAGACGTTATGGATTTGTGTTTACTGTTTTGAGAATATGAGGCATAGTTTCAAGAAATGTGTTTAAGCAATCGAGAAAAACTGTAAATATCAAGCTCACTGTATTACATACACTTATGCTGATCCTAACAGAACTGCATTTCTTCATAGGTGATTATGACATGTTCCTGCAGACAGGTGTTTATGACCCCATTCCCTGACCCAAACCAGTTACAATGCAGCTCTAGCCAGGACAAGGGCACACAATGAAATGAGCTTTGGCTAAAGGGAAGATGTCAGTGTCTGATAAGTCTGAGGGTTGCACACCTGACAGGGCCTGGGACATTACTGCATGTGCAATATTACACAACAATGGCAAAAAACACACTTTTCATTAAATGTTTAATAAAAGACAAATATGCTTAGTTCCTTGAGTTTTATTTCAGTTGTTCTTTGTAAAGAAAAGCCAGTGGTCAAGTGCCTGCAACAAGAGATATTAGACACATGCCTCATGCAACAAATAAAAAGGATAAGTTGGCTATCCACTGCCCACCTGTAGGCCTATGTGTCCTCTGTCTGTGCAGACTCTTCTGTAGGCCTTTCTGTAGATGTGGAATCCTGCAACTTATATTGCAGCCATAAAGCATACAAGTATAAATTAAGTAAAGTTATTTATGCACTTGCAGGTAGGCTAGTTCCTCCATATGACAGTTATCTGAGAGGGTTTATTCACTGTCCAGTGCAATGGAAACAAATGGACATTACAAAGTCTTATACTTTCTTTCCTTTGGAAAGTTAGAAAATGTCCACTTACAAAAGATCCAAGATGGCGGCGCGAGTACATCGCGAGGCTCGCGGTCTCTCCAGATTCTGTAATTTAGCAGTATTTTTCTTGCTCATTTCGGGTCTGTTCGTCCAGAACAGTTGTGCCTTAACATCGTACACCCAAGGTGAGCTTTTGGATATTGGTTTGCGAATTTCCGACAGTTTTATGGACAACCTTCGACTCCTTCCTGAGATCGCCAGATCACCCGAGGCTATGCACTCTGCCCGGCCGGGCGGAAGTGCTCGCAGGCGCCGGCGAGATCGTAAACAAAGGCGGGGGAAGCGCGGAGGACTAAGAGCTAAGCTAAAGCTAACACCACACCGGCTCTCTTTACCCAGCATTTTCCTTGCCAATGTACGGTCGCTGTTGAACAAAATGGAGGAGATTCGACTCAACATCACATACAGCAAGAGACTTTTGAACTGTAATGTTCTAATTTTCACGGAAACATGGTTAAACAGCGGAATACCGGACAACGCTATTGAGCTAGCGGGACGCCATACATTCCGGGCGGATAGAACATTAGATGGCTCCGGTAAGACCAGAGGTGGTGGATTGTGCATTTACATTAACAAAGCTTGGTGCACAAACTCTGCTATTGTTGGGAGACATTGTTCAGCTAACCTTGAGTTTCTCATGGTTAAATGTAGACCGTTTTATCTACCGCGGGAGTTCACTTCCACTATTATAACTGCAGCCTATATTCCCCCGGATGCTGATGCCAAGTTTGCTATGAAAGAACTTCACGCAGCCATCAGTAAACAACAGACCGTTCACCCGGAAGCTGCGTTTATTGTTGCGGGTGATTTTAATCATTCAAACTTAAAGTCAGTGCTACCGAAATTTCACCAGCATGTTTCCTGTCACACCAGAGGAAACAAAACCTTAGACCATGTTTACACAAACATGGCTGAAGCTTACGTCGCGACACCCCTCCCCCACTTGGGACAGTCAGATCACCTTTCTTTGTTCCTCACCCCCAAATATGCACCTCTGATCAATCGCGTGAAGCCATCAGTGAAGACCATCAAGGTGTGGCCTGCGGGGGCAGATTTCTCACTCCAGGAAAGGTTTCTACACACAGACTGGAGTATGTTTGCTTCTCAAGCCACCAGTGGCTCTCACACGGACATTGACTGCTACACCTCCTCTGTACTGGATTATATTAATACCACCATTGACAGTGTTACAACCCAGAAGCAGATCACCACATACCCAAATCAGAAGCCATGGATGAACAGGGAAGTGCGACTCCTATTGAAGACACGCAATACTGCCTTCAGATCAGGAGATGCACAAGCCTATAGTACATCCAGAGCAAATCTGAAAAGGGGCATCAAAGAGGCCAAGCACTGCTACAAGCTTAAGATAGAGGGACACTTTTCCAACGCTGACCCTCGGCGCATGTGGCAGGGCATTCAGGCCATCAGTGACTACAAACCCTCTCACTCCACCCCCGCAGCCACTGATGTCAACTTCCTGAACGAGCTAAATGA
Source organism: Scardinius erythrophthalmus (assembly GCF_964197995.2). Lineage (NCBI taxonomy): Eukaryota > Metazoa > Chordata > Actinopteri > Cypriniformes > Leuciscidae > Scardinius > Scardinius erythrophthalmus. The sequence continues at coordinate 40,132,676 of NC_138239.1, read as the reverse complement.
CTTTTATGCTCGCTTTGAAAGAGACAACAGAGAAACTGCCACCAAGCTCAAATCCTCAGCTGACCACCCACCGATCACACTCTCCTCCACAGATGTCTGCAATGCACTGAGCAGGATCAGCGCGCACAAGGCTGCTGGACCAGACAACATCCCTGGACGCGTACTCAGGGCATGTGCGGAGCAGCTCGCTGGGGTTTTTACAGACATTTTCAACCTGTCTCTTGCCCAAGCAGCTGTACCAACATGCTTTAAATGCACTTCCATTGTGCCAGTGCCAAAACACTCCAGCCCGAAGTGCCTTAATGACTACCGCCCTGTAGCACTCACACCCATCGTAATGAAGTGCTTTGAGCGGCTGGTCCTGGCACACCTAAAAGACTCTCTACCATCCACATTGGACTCACACCAGTTTGCCTACCGTAGCAATAGGAGCACAGAGGATGCAGTCTCCATGGCACTGCACTCTGTGCTCACACATCTGGACAATAAGAACACTTATGCACGCATGCTGTTTGTTGACTTCAGCTCAGCATTCAACACTGTCATCCCAACTAAGTTAATAGCCAAACTTGGAGACCTGGGCTTCAACACCTCCATGTGCAACTGGATTTTGGACTTCTTGACCAACAGACCCCAGAATGTTCGATCAGGCTCCAACTGCTCCACATCCATCACACTCAACACTGGTGTACCACAGGGCTGTGTGCTAAGCCCGTTCCTCTACTCCCTCTTCACCTCCGACTGCAAGCCTGTGTACGGATCTAATTCCATCGTCAAGTTTGCGGACGACACTACGGTGATTGGTCTCATCAGCAACAACGATGAGACTGCCTATAGGGAGGAGATCAAGCACCTGGCCACATGGTGCACCAAAAATAACCAGCTCCTCAACACCACCAAAACGAAGGAGCTCATCGTGGACTTCAGGAAAGTGTCAAGAGGCACACACGACACCATCCACATCAATGGAATGGCTGTTGAGCGTGTCTCCAGTTTCAAGTTCCTGGGGAGCCACATCTCGGCGGACATGACCTGGACAACCAACACCTCCAGCCTGGTCAAGAAGGCTCACCAGCGCCTTTTCTTCCTGAGGACACTGAGGAAGAATCAGCTTTCCTCCACTATCCTGGTGAACTTCTATCGCTGTGCAATAGAAAGCATCCTGACCAACTGTGCTACAGTGTGGTATGGGAGCTGTTCTGTTGCAGAGCGCAAGGCACTGCAGCGGGTGGTGAAAACCGCCCAGCGCATCACTGGGACTCCACTACCTGCCATCGAGCACATCCAGAGGAAACGCTGTCTGCATCGAGCTCGCAGCATCCTTAAGGACTCCTCTCACCCAGCCCACAGACTGTTTTCTCTCCTGCCCTCCGGCAGGCGTTTCAGGTGCCTCCGGACCAGGACCAGCAGACTAAAGAACAGTTTTTTCCCCAGAGCTGTCTCTTTATTAAACTCTAACCCTCATTGATCCCACTCCCCTCATATACTGATTGACTCTCCTCTCCCCTCATATACTGATTGACTCTCCTCTCCCTCCTCACACCTGCCTCCATTTTGTTATTTGCAATACTATAATGTTCATTTGCACTGCTGACTGTTATTACAGTAACAATTGTTTACATATGCATCTTGCACTACTACCTTGACTGGAATATGCTCAATTTGCACTGCCGACTGTTTATTTACAGTACCGACTGTTTATATATACATTGCAATATCGTACCTTAACTGTAATATGCAATTACTTTCCACTGCACTTTCACTCGGATAGCTTCTGTCCAAACTTTATTTGCACTACTTTAAATCCATTGTTATACTGCTCATTAGCCTAACTTATACATAGGCCTATATCTATTTGTTAAATTCTGTTTATAGTAATAGCCATCTGTATATTATGCTCACATTCTGTTTATAGTAACAGCCATCTGTATATATATTCATAGTACATATCTATCTGTAAAATTCTGTTTATAGTAACAGCCATCTGTATATTATATTCAGTACATATCTATCTGTAAACATTCTGTTTATAGTAATAGCCATCTGTATATTATTATATTCAGTACATATCTAGCTGTAAACTCTGTTCACAGTAATAGTTATCTGTATATTATATTCATAGGACAATCTATCTGTAAATTTTTGTTTATAATAGTATTCAACTCTATATTTATTCAGTACATATCCATGTTCTGCACTTATGGAACCACTGTATATCCTGCACTTGCTGCTATTGCACTTCTGGTTAGACCTAAACTGCATTTCGTTGCCTTGTACCTGTACTTGTGTAATGACAATAAAGTTGAATCTAATCTAATCTAATCTAATCTTACTGCACATATTTCAGCTCCACTTTCTTGGGAACAGATACAAGTGTTAATATTTTTACATTAACATAAGTTTATCAGTTTTCACTTTCACAAGTCAAAGCAATTCATCATTACTCAAGATTTAACAGTTGAAATGACTATATGGCCTTAATTTAATGCAGCAAACATTATTTTACAGTGTAGGAGAGTAAGATCTTTTCTATTCTCAGCCTTTTTCTTAGTTGCTTTTATAAACAGACAACCATTTATTTAACAGTGCCTTTTATAAAAGAGACTATAATATAACTAAAAATGACCATTATGTAGAATATTTTTGTACTTCAGTTTTATTTGTTCCCATGTTCTAGTGTGGTGACTCTGACATTACAATGAACAAAGTAATTATGCAATTATTAAAATACAAAAATATAGGCTAATAAGTGATAAAAACATCTAACATGGCCACTTCTAACGGATTTAAATTGTCTGCTACTTTTTGCCAGCCCTCTCTCCTGGCTTTTGCAGACTTTGAGGTGTTCCCTGGCGTTTTAATTAAACATTAAAATTCCGAATAAACTTCGACTATTAGTTCTTGCTCTGCTGAGGAGAGAAACTGTGCGCGCTCTTTGGCCACGCTGAACAGCCAATAGCAGCGCTGCTGATCAATGTTTCTACTATCCATACATATCCCCTTTAAACCAGCGCATGGACGCGCAATTATCTCAGATAACTCAATCCAGCGATACTAATCATATCCGGCAAGTGTGTTCGAAGAACCCAATTAGCCGGATCATGATTAGCACGATGATATCATCTTGGATGTGTCATTTGATCTCGGATGTAATAAGCAACGTACGAAGAACGAGCCCCAGATCAGCTAATCAAGTCCTTCAGGCTTATTTGAAAACTGCAGGGGTCCGTTCTTCGTACGTCGCTAACTCAGTTAGCTGGATTTGATTGTTGGTGATTTGGCATGATCTTGGATTGTTTGGTTCTTCAATGCTCATCCTGGACTTGCTGTCATAGCAACATGTGCGCAAACTTAAACCTGCTCGGGAGCAGGCTTATTTCATGTTAACAGGATTAGATCCCGGCTTCATAAACGGAGCTGATACGGGAAGTCCAGCGCAGCGCGATAGTGCACTTTCTTTCTGAGATAGGCTATATATTTTTTCTCGTGATTCGTGAGATTGTCGTTTTTTGTCGCTTTTATGTTTAAAAAACAGTTTTAGGTTTTTTTTGGGGGGGGGGGGGGGGGGCATTTCCAAGCCACTTAAGTCCCAATGTTGTAGGCTAAAGCAGGTTTTTTTTTTTTTTTTTTTTGGCTATCATAATTTTTTATGAAGATCATACAATCATGACCATCCCGATTACAGATATGTCACTCAGGCTTCACTAACGTGATTGGTACCATAGACTATAGGCTACCATAGACTGCCATCAAGGCCTCAGTGAAGGGGATTATGTGAACAGAAAGGGGGTTCACAATGTAAATGTGCAGCCCAGTTACTATTGTGATTCTTAATATTCCAGATTAGTAATATTATATCAAATAAAAAAAAGGCAGTTGACTAAAATCTTCCATATCACAAATGTGAAAGCAAAATGGCCAGGATCTGTGCATGACTTAAGACTTTTCTGAGATTCACATTTATGCACATTATTTGAAAAGTTCCACAATTAAATATCAAGCTCACTGTATTACATACACTTATGCTGATCCTAACAGAACTGCATTTCTTCATAGGTGATTATGACATGTTCCTGCAGACAGGTGTTTTATGACCCCATTCCCTGACCCAAACCAGTTACAATGCAGCTCTTGCCAGGACAAGGACACACAATGAAATGAACTTTGGCTAACTAAAGGGAAGATTTCAGTGTCTGAAAAGTCTGAGGGATTTTTATTATTATTTTTTTCTCAGCCTTTTTCTTAGTTGCTTTTATAAACAGACAACCATTTATTTAACAGTGCCTTTTATAAAAGAGACTATAACTAAAAATTACCATATTTTTGTACTTCACTTTTATTTGTTCCCATGTTCTAGTATGGTGACTGACATTACAGTGCACAAAGTAATTATGCAATTATTAAAATACAAAAATTTAGGCTAATAAGTGATAAAAACATCTAGCATGGCCACTTCTAATGGATTTAAATTGTCTGCCTCTCTTTGCCAGCCCTCTCTCCTGGCTTTTGCAGACTTTGAGGTGTTCCCTGGCGTTTTGATTAAACATTAAAATTCCGAATAAACTTCGACTATTAGTTCTTGCTCTGCTGAGGAGAGAAACTGTGCGCGCTCTTTGGCCACGCTGAACAGCCAATAGCAGCGCTGCTGATCAATGTTTCTACTATCGATACATATCCCCTTTTAACCAGCGCATGAACGCGCAATTATCTCAGATAACTCAATCCAGCGATACTAATCATATCCGGCAAGTGTGTTCGAAGAACCGAGTTAGCCAGATCATGATTAGCACGATGATATCATCTTGGATGTCTCATTTGATCTCGGATGTTTTAAGCAACGTACGAAGAACGGGCCCCAGGTGTGTGTGTGTGTGTGTTGAAGCAGGGTTGGAACAAAACTGTGTAGGGCTGTGGCCGTCCAGTGATAATTTGTTGGAGGCTGCGATTGGTTCTCCTCCACACCTGATCCAGATATAAGGACCGACCCAAACACTCAAAAGGGCCGACTATTGTGCCATCGTTGATTGTTACCACTTTGCTATTGTTTCAGAGAGTTTGTGAGTGTTTATTTGAGATTGTGCTGTGATTTTGAACCTCTGTTTATCCTTGTTAACTGACCCACGCCTGTTTGACTACGATTTTGGATTCTGTTTTGCATTGTTTGCTACGGACTTGTACATTAATATCCTGTAAATATTTATATATATGGTTTTGCCAAATTAAGGGAGGTAGGGGGTTTGACGCCATTTTGTTTTTTATATCTTTTCACATTGTTTTTGGTATAGGGAGGTAGGTAAGTTTAAATTGTGTTTTCTTTTCTTTTAGGAATTGTAGAGGTTATACAAAAGATTGTTTTTGTTTGTTATTTTGGCCTTGTCTGCCCCTGACGCTAAAACCCTTTTGGAAATAAACGCATATTATTTTTGATATCTCTCTGGTGGTGAGACTCCTTTTCCTGTTACGGCTGACCCCTAGTGGTCGTAACAGTCCATCATTAGAAGAACTGCAGAGAATAGAAGAGAACATTAAAGCAGCACTCAGTAGCTTCGGGATTTCTTCGCTGTATTCTCGCCTTTTGCTCGCAGGTTTCTCTCTAGAGCTCCCCCCACAGCTTCGGAATAGATATTTGACAACACTGTTGTAAAAACTCGTTGGTGATTCTCAGACACCAGAGGCTAGTAGATCAACGACATCAAAGCAGATGGGACATTCTTTAAAACGTCTTCTTCATTCGGGTTCGGACAGCGTGAGGGAGCGCAATAATGACAGTATTTTAGCAGATTTCTTTTGGCTGTAAAGCAATTGTTTACATCGCGAGACTTCAAGTGCGGATTTTCCGCTCACGGGCACCAGGGGGGTGCGAAACGACCACCATTCAACTCGAAATAAGTAATATAACCATTCCAATGACTCCGAAGCTGTTCAGTTAAGGTAAAAAAGTTACTTAGTTCACCTTTAAGACCCGTACATATAATGGCCTGGTTTCACAGACAGGGTTTTGATTATACCAGGATTAGGCCTTAGTTCAATTAGGACATAAACGTCTTTTATAAACGAGCCTTAGAAAAAAAAACAGCAGTAATTGCTGTGCATATTGAGACAAAACAATGGCACTGACATTTTAAGATACTTTCATTTAAAACAGTTCAAACAAGCATTTTAGTCTGAGACTAGGTTTAAGCATTGTCTGTGAAACCGGGGGGAAACCGATACTATATATATGACTTAATTGTTTGTCTTTATTTGAAATACACTGTTTACATATCACGTTTACTGACACAAAACTGATCAAAGAAAAGCATTTACATGTTCATTTAAAACCACTTTATTCACACATTTTCCCCATTTCTGCTCACCTTTCATCTTCCTCATGTTCTTCCTCTAAATGACATTTTCCTTGTCTAGAGGCGAACAGAAACAGAAGCAGGATTAATACCTGACAAAATAATAACATCTTGTACATGATTATGAGATTTCAAACAGGGTTTTACCTCTGGCAATGCGTACACAATAAGATATCACAATGATTATACATTTTGAACCAGCATTACGACCTTAACCCTGCACAACTGTAAGGCCACAACTTAAACTGTTGTGAATATTGGATTACAGACCTGGGGCTCGTTCTTCGTACGTTGCTTAAAACATCCGAGATCAAATGAGACATCCAAGATGATATCATCGTGCTAATCATGATCTGGCTAACTCGGTTCTTCGAACACACTTGCCGGATATGATTAGTATCGCTGGATTGAGTTATCTGAGATAATTGCGCGTCCATGCGCTGGTTTAAAAGGGGATATGTATCGATAGTAGAAACATTGATCAGCAGCGCTGCTATTGGCTGTTCAGCGTGGCCAAAGAGCGCGCTCAGTGTTTCTCCTCAGCAGAGCAAGAACTAATAGTCGAAGTTTATTCGGAATTTTAATGTTTAATCAAAACGCCAGGGAACACCTCAAAGTCTGCAAAAGCCAGGAGAGAGGGCTGGCAAACAGTAGCAGACAATTTAAATCCGTTAGAAGTGGCCATGTTAGATGTTTTTATCACTTATTAGCCTATATTTTTGTATTTTAATAATTGCACAATTACTTTGTTCATTGTAATGTCAGAGTCACCACACTAGAACATGGGAACAAATAAAAGTGAAGTACAAAAATATTCTACATAATGGTCATTTTTAGTTATATAGTCTCTTTTATAAAAGGCACTGTTAAATAAATGGTAGTCTGTTTATAAAAGCAACCAAGAAAAAGGCTGAGAAAACAAAAGAAGAAAAGATCTTACTCTCCTACACTGTAAAATAATTTTTGCTGCATTAAATTAAGGCCGTATAGTCAATTCAACTGTTAAATCTTGAGTAATGATGAATTGCTTTGACTTGTGAAAGTGAAAACTGATAAACTTATGTTAATGTAAAAATATTAACACTTGTATCTGTTCCCAAGAAAGTGGAGCTGAAATATGTGCAGTAAGTGGACATTTTCTAACTTTCCAAAGGAAAGAAAGTATAAGACTTTGTAATGTCCATTTGTTTCCATTGCACTGGACAGTGAATAAACCCTCTCAGATAACTGTCATATGGAGGAACTAGCCTACCTGCAAGTGCATAAATAACTTTACTTCATTTATACTTGTATGCTTTATGGCTGCAATATAAGTGTCAGGATTCCACATCTACAGAAAGGCCTACAGAAGAGTCTGCACAGACAGAGGAGACACAGGCCTACAGGTGGGCAGTGTATAGCCAACTTTTCCTTTTTATTTGTTGCATGAGGCATGTGTCTAATATCTCTTGTTGCAGGCACTTGACCACTGGCTTTTCTTTACAAAGAACAATTGAAATAAAACTCAAGGAACTAAGCATATTTGTCTTTTATTAAACATTTAATGAAAAGTGTGTTTTTTGCCATTGTTGTGTAATATTGCACATGCAGTAATGTCCCAGGCCCTGTCAGGTGTGCAACCCTCAGACTTATCAGACACTGACATCTTCCCTTTAGCCAAAGCTCATTTCATTGTGTGCCCTTGTCCTGGCTAGAGCTGCATTGTAACTGGTTTGGGTCAGGGAATGGGGTCATAAACACCTGTCTGCAGGAACATGTCATAATCAACTGGGCTGCACATTTACATTGTGAACCCCCTTTCTGTTCACATAATCGGTGTGGTGTGGCGCAATGGATAAGACACATGCCTTTGGTGTGAGAGACCCGGGTTCGAATCCACTGTGAGACACCAATGTGTCCCTGAGCAAGACACTTAACCCCTAGTTGCTCCAGAGGCGTGCGACCTCTGACATATATAGCAATTGTAAGTCGCTTTGGATAAAAGCGTCAGCTAAATGAATAAATGTAAATGTAAATAATCCCCTTCATTGAGGCCTTGATGGCAGTCTATGGTCTAGCCTATAGTCTATGGTACCAATCACGTTAGTGAAGCCTGAGTGACATATACTGTAATCGGCATGGTCATGATTGCATGATCTTCATAAAAAATTATGATAGCCTAAAAAAAAAAAAAACCTGCTTTACAACATTGGGGGCCCTATCTTGCACCCAGCGCAATTGACTTTGTACACCGACGCATGTATCATTCCTATTTTGCACCCGCGCAAAGCGCGCTTTTCCCTCCACAGAAGCACGTCGCTAAACTAGGGAATGAACTTGCGCTCCCCGGAAAAAAGGAGGCGTGTTCTGGCGCAAACGTTCCTTCATGCTATTTTACAGGTTTAGAAAACAATTCCGCCACTAACCGAAAAAAACAGTTTAAAGTCAGTGGCGTGTTGCGCATGTTATTCATATGCTATTTTAAGGGCGCATGCTTGGCCATAATCAATGTAGCGTGTGCACAACACACACACACTTTGATTCTCTCATCTACACAGAAGCAGCAGTTTTCATTTTTGCAAATCATACATTATTACGATAGATAGATAGATAGATAGATAGATAGATAGATAGAAAGATAGATAGATAGATAGATAGATAGATAGATAGATAGACATTTTATTATAAAAGCATACATCTAGCTTACACATTTACCCAAATTATCATACGCCTGTTTAACCGAAGTTAATTTGGGTGTGTTTCTCCATCCCCAATGTCCCTGACGGGAACGTCGGTCTCCTCGGCCGTGAACCCCTCCTGTCGTGCGCCTGGCAAATCCGCCGTTATAATAGGAATCCGCTTTAGAACAAGCGCGTCTGCTCTTAAAGGGAATGTGAGATGTCGCTCTGATTGGTTTATTTCACATTATGTCCAAACCACACCTATGAGTAATGAAGCTGCTTCAGACCAACCCCTTTTAGATTTGCGCCAGGAGCAAGAGTCATTTATCCCGCCGGGAAAATAGTAACAGCGCCAAGACCCGCCCACAAAGTTACTTGCGCTTTGACACTTGCGTTTCAGATTGTTAAAATAGGGCCCTGGGTCTTCAGTGGCTTGGAAATGCCACAAAAAAACTAAAACTGTTTTTTAAACCTAAAAGCGCCAGGTAAACTCTGAATGACACGACAGACAGCACTTTCCATCAAGTTCTCTGCATCTCCAATAGTGTAAAGGAAAGAGCCACTCGCAAATAATCTTAGGGCAATGCAAACAGTTTGTGCTGTAGTTAAAGCCCGACTCCGACAAGTCGAAAATAAATGTGCGTTTCCAACAATTTAATAATGTAAACGACAATCTCACGAGTCACGAGAAAAAATATATATCTCAGAGAGTGCACTATCGCGCTGCGCTGGACTTTCCGTATCAGCTCCGCTTATAAAGCCGCAGTCTAATCCTGTTTACATGAAATAAGCTCCCGAGCAGGTTTAAGCTTACGGACCTGTTGCTATGACAGCAAGTCCAGGATGAGCTTCGAAGAACCAAACAATCCAAGATCCTGCCAGATCACCAACAATCAAATCCAGCTAACTGAGTTAGCGACGTACGAAGAACGGGCCCCTGATCCCAGTCAATGTTCTTGTTCCGGAGGAAAGTGTTTGGAACACACTCTTGTGTTCTTTGTAATCTAAACGAATAGGATATATTAGCACTTAGTTGTTGTTGTAAAATATCATGCTGTAGCAACTAGCAATTTATTAGTGTTTACAGGAAGGTAAACTTGCTTAATACATAGAAATTAGTGATTAGCCAACAGGCTAATATCCAGAACTGATATTATATAAACAATGCAGTACTCTTACCTGAAAATTAGGTCCAATGTCGCGTCGAATTTTAACAGTCCATGTTTTCCGAAGTTCTTTGTCCTGTGGAAATTTGTGAAATTATGTATTTTCTTTATTTTGATGGCTGAATGACTGGCATCCCGGTACACAACAGTATGCCATATGAACGCTCTATCCCTCACAGCCTCGTTCTGGAATCAAAATGGTGGCAGGCTGAATAAGGCGTATTGCTTAAGGTTGTGCCTAGGGTGTCTGGACAACCACTGGACGACACATGTACTCGTCACTGCCCTGAAGCGCCAATCAGCCTTTTAAATTTCAACTGACCCATTGGGCCGTCTCTCATTCTTCCTCGAGCAATCCATACGTGAGAATTGCGTTTACCTCAGCTAAATAAGTGGATACGTAATTATTCAAACACAACCTACAACTTTCTTGTCTAATGTGACATTTATGTGAACATCTTCTGGTCAGGTATGACAAACATTTAATAACTTTATGCCAAAAGTATGAAGCCAAAATGACTTTAATGATGAGTAATTGATTTCACGTTAATGCTTTTTCCTTTTTTTTTGGAAGCGCAATGAGAAAAAATTTTTTTGTAACTGCTTGCATAACAGTTATTTATTCCTTTCATTTGTCATCTCATTCGTTTCTTTGCTAAATTTTCTCATGTCTGCTCATAGTCCAGTCATTTTATGAAAAAAGGTTGAACAAATTGCAACAGAAGCAAACTCAACTGATTTTGTATCCTCAATATATCCTGAGTAAGGAAAGAAAAGCCCAGAAGAATCACATTAGGGGGAAGTTTAGAGAAAGACCCAAATATAGTCTATTTATACGCCTATTCATTCTTCTTCTCACGTGAATAGGGTAAACGTGTTAACCTTTAGACATCACCATGAAAATTACTGAGTTAATTACTTACATCAAGACAAACAAAAAATGTATTTACAAGTTTTTTTTAAATGGTTTGTTAACATGGACAAACGGTGCATAATCTAATTACGTATGTGCTAATTTGCATAAATACCACAACAGATCTAAACATTGTGTATAGCCAGGAGAAAATGTCTTGTTGAATCTTGACGACACATAACAGTAAACTACTTAATGTTAAGGTCTGAATGGAACCCATTACGGCTACCCACGAGCATTAATACATAGAGGCAGGAAGAAGTACTTTAAACCAGCCTTTATTAATTATTATTGCAGAGATGGGGTTTGGGGCTGGGTCTGTGGGACTGTTTCTGGGGGTTCACTTTTTATTTTACCTACCTTTTGTCTTCTGCATTCTCCTTACCATTGTCTCCTGTTCTTCCCTCAGACTCGTCCCCCAGAAACAGTCCCATGGACCCAAGGCCGGAATTTTGAGTCGCGTCTCTTCTCAGTGATGTGTGAAAAATTAGGGTTTTACAAAACAAGGACCACCCCTTTGCATCCCCAAAGTGATGGGCTCGTTGAGAGGTTTAACAGAACACTGGCGGAACAGCTGGTCATTGTGTCTGCCAAGCATCAGCGAGATTGGGATACGCACTTGCCATTTATCCTAATGGCGTGCCGATCCGATGTGCAGGACTCAACCTCTTGCACACCCGCCCTTTTGAAGTTGGGGCGGGAGATCAGAACACCTGGGTAAATGGCTTTTGGGAGGCCACCTGATGTGCCTGCTGTGCCCCCAGGCCCTGAGTATGCTAGGAAGCTTCAGGACTCATTGGAAGCCGCTCATAATTTTGTAAGGAAGAAGCTGTTAAAAGCGGGGACCCGGCAAAAGCAAAATTATGACCTGACAGCAATAGGGCGGCATTTCACAGCGGGAGAGCTAGTGTGGGTGTACAGCCCTCAGAGAAAGAAGGGCAGGTGCCCTAAACTGGACTCCAAGTGGGTTGAGCCGTGCAGTGTTCTGGAGAGAATCGGAGAAGTGGTTTACCGAGTTCAGTTGCCTCCGAGGGGTGGAAGGTGGCTGTGTACAGAGACAGATTGGCACCTTATAGAGGAAGTGCCGCTGCAGCCCAAACACCGGCCTCCTCCACAGTTGTGCCTATCCCGGAGGGTGGACCAGGACCCTAGTCGAGCACTTCCAGTCCCCTGGCAGACCAACGTACAGCCACACCAGTTCTTGAGCTGCAAACCTCGCATTCATATAGCCCGGTTTCAGTTACACAGGAAGGGCAACTGCGGCCTCAGCGTGTCAGAAGGCCGCCGAGACGGTTCAGGGACTTTGTTTGTTCCCTCGAGGTTGAGGAACTTTGTAAAGGGGGAGCAGTGTAGCAAGTCTCTGAAAGACTGTTTATCTTCAATATGATCTAGATTTTCTTTCATGTGTTCTGGTTGTGTGGGGCTTTAAGGAATGGGCTGTTCTTCTAAAGAACGAGCCTGTGCAGTTATGCCTGGCCGGGGTTGGAGAAAGGGGAGTTCGAGAAGTTTGTGGTTCGCTGGACTGTGTGAGGCTGGACTGTACGTAAGGGATACAGTCCTCCGCTTCGCGTCAGGGTCCTGATCAGCCTGTCGGGGTTGTATTCGCTATAACAACCGCCTCGCTCTACATTATCCCGCTTATTACATGGCTTCCTACCAAATAAATCAATAATTTGACACAAAATATTGATTTAAAAAGGAGTTTATTGATTTAAAAACAATTGTATTGCTTCCGCTAAAGAAAATAGTCCGTTCCATCTCTATGGTTAGAATCCTGTGTCCTTAGCAACGCTCTGTTTTTCATGGCAACGGTGTGTTATACTTATAGCAGCGTCTGATATCAAGAAATAACACACCGCATTCTACATTAGAATTCAACCAAGCCATGTAATAAAAATATATATTTCACACCCCAGACTATACATTTGACTCAGATTTCACAGTTATCTGTGGTGTTTGATGTGTATATAATGTATTGTTTATTGCATTTGACCTGTTATGGATGCATTTATGTTTGTTGATTGTAACACGCTTTGAGCTTGGGAAACAATATATAAATTAAACTATTATTATTATTATGAGCTGAAGCAGTAAATCAAGGTGTTGAGCGGTTAGTCTGGTGTGATGGAGCGAGGTGGAGCCGTATCAGAGCAGTACTAACAAAACAATGACATTTTTTAAATCATTTAATTTTTTTAAAATGATAAACATACATATACATGCTAGTCTGTGCAAGTCATTGTTTGATCTCCCAACACTGATGTGCTGAGATGAGAGTTGAGTCCTCTTATAGAGTGGCGAAGTGCAGTCTGAGGTTCTTCAGGATCTGCTGAGTGTCCACATGTTCAGGGAACGCATCCTCAGACCTCTGAGCGGCCGTGTAACTGTTCTGGAGATCGCCAACCTTCAGGCACAAACAAACAGTATTAGACACTCACATTTATTTAGCTGAAAATATACTTATGAACTATTGTACATTAGGATTGTAAATATGGCTTTATTTTTGTCGTTTCAATTAGTAATACTTAATTATAGCTAAAAGATAATAAAAAATAAAAGAGAAGGCATATTCTCATAAAACAATGACAGAGTAACACATCAGAGTAACACAGTAACACACATCAGAGCAACACAGTAACACACATCAGAGTAACACAGTAACACACATCAGAGTAACACAGTAACACACATCAGAGTAACACACATCAGAGTAACACAGTAACACACATCAGAGTAACACACAGTAACACACATCAGAGTAACACAGTAACACACATCAGAGTAACACACAGTAACACATCAGAGTAACACACAGTAACACACATTAGAGTAACATAGTAACACACATCAGAGTAACACACAGTAACACATTAGAGTAACACACATCAGAGTAACACAGTAACACATCAGAGTAACACACAGTAACACACATCAGAGTAACACAGTAACACACATCAGAGTAACACAGTAACACACATCAGAGTAACACAGTAACACACATCAGAGTAACACAGTAACACACATCAGAGTAACACAGTAACACACATCAGAGTAACACACAGTAACACACATCAGAGTAACACACAGTAACACACATTAGAGTAACACACATCAGAGTAACACACACATCAGAGTAACACACAGTAACACATTAGAGTAATACACATCAGAGTAACACACGTCAGAGTTAACACACATCAGAGTAACACATCAGAGTAACAGACATCAGAGTAACACAGACATCAGAGTAGCACACAGTAACACACATTAGAGTAACACACATCAGAGTAACACACAGTAACACATCAGAGTAACACACATCAGAGTAACACACATTACAGTAACACATCAGAGTAACACAGAGTAACACACAGAGTAACACACATCAGAGTAACACACAGTAACACATCAGAGTAACACACATCAGAGTAACACACAGTAACACACATTAGAGTAACACACAATAACACACATCAGAATAACACACAGTAACACACATCAGAGTATCACACAGTAACACACATTACAGTAACACACATCAGAGTAACCCACAGAGTAACACACATCAGAGTAACACACAGTAACACATCAGAGTAACACATCAGAGTAACACACATCAGAGTAACACATCAGAGTAACACACATCAGAGTAACACACAGTAACACACATCAGAGTAACACACAGAGTAACACACATCAGAGTAACACACAGTAACACACATCAGAGTAACACACAGAGTAACACACATCAGAGTAACACACAGTAACACACATCAGAGTAACACACATCAGAGTAACACACATCAGAGTAACATTACAGTAACACAGAGTAACACATCAGAGTAACACACAGAGTAACACACACCAGAGTAACACACATTACAGTAACACACAGAGTAACACACATCAGAGTAACACAGTAACACACATTAGAGTAACACATTAAAGTAACACGCATCAGAGTAACACATCACAGTAACAAACATCAGAGTAACACACATCAGAGTAACACACATCAGAGTAACACACATCAGAGTAACACACATCAGAGTAACACAGTAACACACAGAGTAACACACATCAGAGTAACACACATCAGAGTAACACACATCAGAGTAACACAGTAACACACAGAGTAACACACATCAGAGTAACACACATCAGAGTAACACACATCAGATTAACACAGTAACACACAGAGTAACACACATCAGAGTAACACACATCAGAGTAACACAGTAACACACAGAGTAACACACATCAGAGTAACACACATCAGAGTAACACAGTAACACACAGAGTAACACACATCAGAGTAACACACAGTAACACATTACAGTAACACACATCAGCGTAACACACAGAGTAACACATCAGAGTAACACACATTAAAGTAACACGCATCAGAGTAACACACAGTAACACATTACAGTAACACACATTAAAGTAACACGCATCAGAGTAACACACATCAGAGTAACACACAGTAACACATTACAGTAACACACATTAAAGTAACACGCATCAAAGTAACACACATCAGAGTAACATACAGGAACACACATTACAGTAACACACATCAGAGTAACACATAGAGTAACACATCAGAGAAACACACATTAGAGTAACACGCATCACAGTAACACGCATCAGAGTAACACACATCAGAGTAACACACATCACAGTAACACACACCAGAGTAACACACATCACAGTAATGCATCAGAGTAACACACATCAGAGTAACACACACAGAGTAACACACATCAAGAGTCGCGAGTCGTACCTTCTCAGAGAGTGTGGCGAAGTTAAAGTGTGGCTCGTACATGTGAGGAGACAGCGCAGCAGCCGTCTGCAGGAAAGCCTTCGCCTGGGACAACACACAAGTCAAGTTACAGTGTTGTTCAATCCTGATACGACACAAGTCTTCCCTTGGTCTCACTCACTCGGATCTACCTCATTATTGTACAAGTGTAGAAATATCAGGAAACAACAAGTAATATGCTGGGAAATCTCATTATTCATGTATCATACACTAGAGTTGTGTGGGGTGGGGGGTGAATCACATAGACATAATAAATACATAGACACACTATTGGCCGCTGGATCGTACATCAACGGCACCGCCATATTGCGGAGGGCAACTTTCCCATAACTCTCATAATGGGAATTGAGAACAATGTCTGCTTGGTGTGCTGCTTGGGGCTGTGCAAATCACCACACAACTGAAGACAGGTCTCGGGGAATTACCTTTCACAAGCAAGACTGAGCATTTGTTTCTGGTTGTATTTGGTCATTCTATAATTAGTAATAGTAATGTTAGTTGGCCACCGGAGTCAATCAGACTAAAATAGCTATTGATATAAATGATTGTGTGACAGTGACAGGATGTCCATTTTTAGACATTTGGGCGATGCGTAGTAAGCCATACTCAGGGTATTTTTATTATATATATGTTTTTAACAATAATGCATTCATGGGCATCAGTTTGGTTTGAAATGTGCTGGGGACAGAGACGCATTCGGAAGTGCATTTTCAGAAGTGCTGGGTACAATGCCGCATAAATTTTTTTTCTCTCTTTCGCACAGGTTATGTTTCGAAAGACGATGTCCTGTAGCTCAGGCACGGCCCCACTTTTCAACAGGCCCACCAAAAACTTTCAACAAAAAAAGAAAAGAAAAAAAAAAAGAGACTTTTACTATATTCTAATTTTGTCAATAATTATAAAAAAATCGCCAATAAGCTCATAATTTGTGCTAAAATAGTGTTTAGTTTTAAAAACCATTTTAAAAAGCTGGTTATATTTTGATGTTTCTGCGCAAGTTCAGCAGACAGTGAGGTTCGGGTTTGTTCCGATCAGAGCTCGTGAGTGGATCAGTGCATTTCTGAATATTCCGCTCCGCTCGCTCTTTCCGCAGGGTCTCTCGCTCAACACAGATGTCCTGTTGCCTGGTTCGAAAATATGTGGAATAAGGGCTGCTTCTGACTAAAAGTTTTTTTCCTAGTCGACTAGTAGGCTAGTTGTTCATTTAAGTCATTCGTGGACAAATCGCCCCTTTATATTAATTGAATTACTTATATAGCCTACAGGATAATGAGCTTACGTAATATAGCCGCACTCAAGCGCACGACCGCACGCATAAAGCTTGCCACAAAGAACCGGTAAAAGTAATGATTATGACTGCGTCTAAATGTGTCTAAATACGCTGTGAATGTGTGCATTATACACTGAGTTTCGGTTCATTTATGAGACGAACTCCAGTTCACTCGCCGGCGCCTCCAATGTCGTGATTATCTGCTATATTTACTTCTTATTTATTAAATCCAGGCAATTGGTTCATGAAACATTGATTAAAATTAAGATATAATTAATACAAAACGAAATTCACTTTAAAGAAAGGCAGCTGTTCTGTTTGAGGTCTCTGTGAAAGTTTTAAAGCAGTCTTTTAGTGCCGCTTTCAGAGCGCTCACGTCCGTAACCGAGAACTGACACGTTGTTTTTTCCCTCATAAATGCGAACACGGAAAATAAAATAAAATGAATATTATAATGTTTTTTGTTGGGTCAGACAATGATTACCAAATTTCTCTCTCATATTGCTCCTCACAACCACTGAAAACAGTAAAAAAAATCGAACCAAAAGCCAAATTAATATGGGCGGAAGTTAAAAGTGGTGGGTACAAAATGACTCATGACAAAATCTGGTGGGTACGCGTCCCCCTGTCCCCCCCGAAATCGACGCCTATGAATGCATTATAACGTAGGACAGTAGTATTTAATAGTGCATTGAATGTTGCCACAGGCTTGTATAAAATTAGGCAGTGATATAGTGTGTGTGTGTGTGTGTGTGGTAGTGTGTGTGTGTGTGTGTGGGTGGGGGGGTAGTGTGTGTGTGTGTGTGTGTGTGTATGTATGAGTGGTAGTGTGTGTGTGTATGTGTGTGTGTGTGTGGTAGTGCGTGTGTGGTAGTGTGTGTGGTAGTGTGTGTGTGGTAGTGTGTGTGTGTGTGTGTGTGTGTGTGTGTGTGTGTGTGTGTGTGTGTGTGTGTGCGTGCGTGTGTGTGAGACGTTAGGGAAGACTGACCTGCTCGATTCGGCCTTTCCGTAGCTCTAACACAGCCAGGTTATTGTAAGCTTCTCCATGGTTGTTGTTGAAAGCCAAGGCCAGTTTGAAGCACTGGTAAGCCAGAGTCAAGTCACCAATGCCCTGCGCAACACACAGAAAAGACAAACATTTACATGATTAATAACTTGGCTCGTGGAATCAGATTATCCAAATGTTTCAGTAACACTTTATTTTTAGGTGACGTAGTTACAAGTTACTACATACATACTAGTCTAGTAATAACAGTAAATTGTGCATGATTACAAGTAACTAAACCAAACCCTAACCGTAATTCCATAGTAAGTACATGTAGGTAATTAATATACTGCAATGTAACTACGTCACCTTCAAATAAAGTGTATCTAATGCTTCTGCTTTGGGCACAATGGCAACATTTAATACTTTAACACTTTTCCTTCTCAATCAATATGCTATTTTATTACAAACACAAATTTCTAATCCAGCTGATATAGACAAATCTCAGAAAATCTCTCAATAAAAGAGGGATAAAAAGTCATTATACTTTGTTTGTAGAAGTATACCTATCTTTTGATGCTCTATTAAATGTTCAGTTTCATTGAGTGAAATGATCTTAATCACACTCCTGACTCGATATGAATTACTAAGTGTCTAAATCACACGTTAGAGTAAGTCAGAGCTGCGATCACTCAGTCCTCGGGACAGGGATTGTTTCGGCCAGGCTCTTCCTCGTCTGCAGACTGTCACACACGTGACCTAAAGCCTGAGTGAGTGTTTCTGCTCACCACTGCAACGTGTCCCAGATTGTACCAGACATCGGCCTGCTCCTCGTCGCTGGACACCAGGGCTAGTGCTCGCTCGAAGGAGGACAGCGTCATGTCGTACTGCTGGGCGTAGAAGCAGCACAAGCCCAGGTTATTATACAGCTGGCAGTTAAACACCCCCATCTGCAGCAAACGCCTGGAGACAACACACAGAGGCTCACACTTTACTGTTTACCTTCACACTTTACTGTTTACCTGCACACTTTACTGTTTACCGTCACACTTTACTGTTTACCTGCACACTTTACTGTTTACCGTCACACTTTACTGTTTACCTTCACTACCTTCACAGATAATAACCTAGATGTGCTGTGTTTGACAGAAACCTGGCTAAAACCAAACGATTACATTACTTTAAATGAATCAACCCCGCAAGATTACTGTTATAAACATGAGCCTCGTCTTAAACGCAAAGGGGGTGGTGTTGCTGTAATTTATAGTAATATTTTCAAAACCACTAAGAAATCAAGTTTCAAATATAATTCTTTTGAAGTGTTAGTGCTTAATGTAAAAATATATAGTATAAATGATAAATCACGTTTGAGATTTGTGCTGGCTACTGTATACAGGCCACCAGGGCACCATACAGACTTTATCAAAGAATTTGCGGACTTTCTATCAGAGTTAGTATTGGCTGCAGATAAAGTACTAATTGTTGGTGATTTTAATATACACATCGATAATGAAAAAGATGCATTGGGTTTGGCATTTAAAGACATTGTAAACTCAATTGGAGTTAGACAACACGTGTCAGGACCTACTCATCGTCGTAATCATACTCTAGATCTAATATTATCACATGGAATAGATGTGGATGCCGTTGAAATTCTGCAGCAGAGCGATGACATCTCAGATCATTATCTAGTCTCGTGTAAATTACATTTAGCCAAGGCTGCAAAGCCGACTCCGTGTTACAAATATGTTAGACCTATCACTTCTGCTACTAAAGATTGCTTTATTAATAATCTTCCTGATCAGTTTCATCATCTCAGCATCCCAGATAGCTTAGAAGAACTTGATATTACAACAGAAACGTTTAACTCTCTCTTTTCCAGCACTTTAGACACAGTTGCTCCGTTGCGCTTAAAGAAGATTAAAGAAAATAGTCCAACGCCGTGGTACAACGAGCACACTCGGGCCCTTAAGAGAGCAGCCAGAAAAATGGAGCGCAACTGGAAGAAAACAAAACTAGAGGTATTTCGCATTTCATGGAAGGAGAGCTCAATTGCTTACAGAGAGGCTTTAAAAGCTGCTAGATCTGCTTATTTTTCAACCCTATTAGAAGAAAATAAACATAATCCTAGGTATTTATTTGAAAAGGTGGCTAAACTAACGAAAAATAAAGCTTCAAGCACCGAAGTTTCCAAGCAACACAGCAGTAATGACTTTATGAACTTCTTCACTTATAAGATTGATAATATCAGGGACAAAATTATAACTATGCAACCGTCTACTACAGTATTGCATCAGGCAGAGCATTGTAGTCTCCCTGAGGAAAAATTTGATTCATTCGTTGCTATAGGAGAGGAAGAATTTACTAAACTCGTTAAATCATCTAAATCTACAACATGTATGTTAGACCCAATACCGACTAAGCTACTGAAAGAGATGCTTCCAGAGGTCATAGATCCTCTTCTTAATATCATTAATTCATCTTTGTCTCTAGGATACGTACCAAAAAACTTTAAGCTGGCTATGATTAAACCGCTTGTTAAAAAAATGCAACTTGATCCTTCAGAATTAGTCAATTACAGGCCGATCTCGAATCTACCTTTTCTGTCAAAGATATTAGAAAAGGCAGTATCCTCACAACTGTGTTCCTTTCTTGAAAGAAATGATATCTGCGAGAATTTCCAGTCCGGATTCAGACCGTACCATAGTACCGAGACTGCTCTCATTAGAGTCACAAATGATTTGCTCTTATCATCCGATCGTGGTTGTGTCTCTCTATTAGTGTTACTCGATCTTAGTGCTGCATTTGACACCATTGACCACAACATTCTTTTAAATAGATTAGAACATTATGTTGGCATTACGGGAAATGCACTAGCATGGTTTAAATCATACTTATCTGACCGTCATCAGTTTGTAGCAATAAATGAAGAGATGTCTCATCGATCACAAGTTCAGTATGGCGTACCACAAGGCTCAGTACTAGGACCGCTGCTGTTCACTCTGTACATGCTACCATTAGGAGATATCATTAGGAAACATGGAATTAGCTTTCACTGTTATGCTGACGATACTCAGCTCTATATTTCTTCAAAACCTAACGAAACTTATCAATTCACAAAATTAACGGAATGCATAGCAGATATAAAAAATTGGATGACTCGTAATTTCCTACTTCTAAACTCTGAAAAAACAGAGTTTCTAATTATTGGACAAAAAACTTCCTCACGTAATAACCTAGAATACTGTCTAACACTCGATGGCTGCTCTGTTAAGTCTTCGTCGTCGGTTAGGAACCTGGGTGTGCTCTTTGATACCAATCTTTCATTTGAAAGTCACGTGTCTAGTATCTGTAAAACTGCATTTTTCCATCTTAAAAATATATCTAAATTACGCCATATGCTCTCATTGACAAATGCGGAACAATTAGTCCATGCGTTCATGACCTCAAGGCTAGATTATTGTAATGCTCTACTGGGTGGTTGCCCTGCACGCTTAATAAAAAAACTACAGCTGGTTCAAAATGCAGCAGCTCGAGTTCTTACCAGAACCAGGAAGTATGACTATATTAGCCCGGTTCTGTCAAAACTGCATTGGCTCCCTATTAAACATCGCATCAATTTTAAAATATTGCTGATTACTTACAAAGCACTAAATGGTTTAGCTCCGCAGTACTTGAGCGAGCTCTTAACGCATTATAGTCCGTCACGTCTATTGCGATCTCAAAATTCCGGCCAGTTACTAATACCTAGAATATCAAAATCGACTGCTGGCGGTAGATCCTTTTCCTATTTAGCACCAAAACTCTGGAACAGTCTTCCTACCATTGTCCGGGAAGCAGACACACTCTGTCAGTTCAAAGCTAGACTAAAAACACATCTCTTTGACCTAGCTTTCACATAATACATTATAGACTTCTATAATTTAATGTTAGGCTGCATAGATTAGGTCAGCTGGAACCGGGAACACTTCCCATAACTCCTGATGTACTCGTTACATCATGAGAAGAATGGCATCTACGCTAATTTTAGTGTCTGTGTTTATCCCGAGGTTTTCCTGCAGCCTGCCGGATCCAGGCCGTATCCAGATCTGACGAAGGACCTTCGCCTGGACCGATGACAACGCAGTGCTGAAGTGCCAACTAGTCTCTCCCTATGGAGGATCCCTCTACCACTCTACAGATAAGGCGTTGTCGGGAAAATCCGTTTCGCGTTCCTACCCCAAAGCAACAAAATGAAATAAAATTCTTTATCAAAATTTATAAGGAAAGACAAGTACTTTGTTTAGGGTTGGCTTGTAGGGAATTCCAAACCTGCGTATTTTCAAATGCACATAACTATAGAACCCATTCTAAATGCGCATGTGAACGCCATCAGCGTTTCTCACAGGTTCACGTTTAAAGTCTGTGTAGAGAGAATGGTGTCGTCTTAGCGGCCCCTAATTTAATAACAAATGATCATTGCGACGGAAGCAAATCAATCAAAACTAACTTTAGATGGAAAATAACTTAACTCTGCTATAAAGCCAAAACAATATCTGTTACCTTAAATTATACGCTTATCTCTGTGAAGCTGCTTTGAAACAATCTACGTTGTTAAAAGCGCTATATAAATGAAGATGACTTGACTTGACTTCACTGAACACTTTACTGTTTACCGTCACACTTTACTGTTTACCTGCACACTTTACTGTTTACCTGCACACTTTACTGTTTACCTGCACACTTTACTTTTTACCTTCACACTTTACTGTTTACCTGCACACTTTACTGTTTACCTGCAC
Organism: Scardinius erythrophthalmus; assembly: GCF_964197995.2. Taxonomy (NCBI): domain Eukaryota; kingdom Metazoa; phylum Chordata; class Actinopteri; order Cypriniformes; family Leuciscidae; genus Scardinius; species Scardinius erythrophthalmus. Next base: position 40,109,732 of record NC_138239.1, on the reverse strand, counting down.
ACTTTACTGTTTACCTGCACTGAACACTTTACTGTTTACCTGCACACTTTACTGTTTACCTGCACACTTTACTGTTTACCTTCACTGAACACTTTACTGTTTACCGTCACACTTTACTGTTTACCTTCACACTTTACTGTTTACCTTCACACTTTACTGTTTACCTTCATACTTTACTGTTTACCGTCACACTTTACTGTTTACCTTCACACTTTACTGTTTACCTTCACACTTTACTGTTTACCTTCATACTTTACTGTTTACCTTCACTGAACACTTTACTGTTTACCTGCACACTTTACTGTTTACCGTCACACTTTACTGTTTACCTTCACACTTTACTGTTTACCTTCATACTTTACTGTTTACCTTCACTGAACACTTTACTGTTTACCTGCACACTTTACTGTTTACCTTCACACTTTACTGTTTACCACTGTTTACCGTCACACTTTACTGTTTACCATCACACTTTACTGTTTACCTTCACTGAACACTTTACTGTTTACCGTCACACTTTACTTTTTACCTTCACACTTTACTGTTTACCTGCACACTTTACTGTTTACCTGCACACTTTACTGTTTACCTGCACTGAACACTTTACTGTTTACCTGCACACTTTACTGTTTACCTGCACACTTTACTGTTTACCTGCACACTTTACTGTTTACCTTCACTGAACACTTTACTGTTTACCGTCACACTTTACTGTTCACCTTCACACTTTACTGTTTACCTTCACACTTTACTGTTTACCTTCATACTTTACTGTTTACCTGCACACTTTACTGTTTACCTTCACACTTTACTGTTTACCACTGTTTACCGTCACACTTTACTGTTTACCATCACACTTTACTGTTTACCTTCACTGAACACTTTACTGTTTACCTGCACACTTTACTGTTTACCTTCATACTTTACTGTTTACCACTGTTTACCGTCACACTTTACTGTTTACCATCACACTTTACTGTTTACCTTCACTGAACACTTTACTGTTTACCTGCACACTTTACTGTTTACCTTCACACTTTACTGTTTACCTTCATACTTTACTGTTTACCTTCACTGAACACTTTACTGTTTACCACTGTTTTCCGTCACACTTTACTGTTTACCTTCACTGAACACTTTACTGTTTACCTGCACACTTTACTGTTTACCTGCACACTTTACTGTTTACCTTCACACTTTACTGTTTACCTGCACACTTTACTGTTTACCTGCATACTTTACTGTTTACCATCACACTTTACTGTTTACCTTCATAATTTACTGTTTACCTGCACTGAACACTTTACTGTTTACCTTCACACTTTACTGTTTACCTTCACACTTTACTGTTTACCTTCACACTCTACTGTTTACCTTCACACTTTACTGTTTACCTTCACACTCTACTGTTTACCTTCACACTTTACTGTTTACCTGCACACTTTACTGTTTACCTTCACACTTTACTGTTTACCTGCACACTTTACTGTTTACCTGCACACTTTACTGTTTACCTTCACACTTTACTGTTTACCTGCACACTTTACTGTTTACCTGCACACTTTACTGTTTACCTGCACACTTTACTGTTTACCTGCACACTTTACTGTTTACCTTCACACTTTACTGTTTACCTTCACACTTTACTGTTTACCTGCACACTTTACTGTTTACCTGCACACTTTACTGTTTACCTGCACACTTTACTGTTTACCTTCATAATTTACTGTTTACCTGCACTGAACACTTTACTGTTTACCTGCACTGAACACTTTACTGTTTACCTTCACACTTTACTGTTTACCTTCACACTTTACTGTTTACCTTCACACTCTACTGTTTACCTTCACACTTTACTGTTTACCTGCACACTTTACTGTTTACCTGCACACTTTACTGTTTACCTGCACACTTTACTGTTTACCTGCACTGAACACTTTACTATTTACCTGCACACTTTACTGTTTACCTGCACACTTTACTGTTTACCTGCACTGAACACTTTACTGTTTACCTGCACACTTTACTATTTACCTTCACACTTTACTGTTTACCTGCACTGAACACTTTACTGTTTACCTTCACACTTTACTGTTTACCTTCACTGAACACTTTACTGTTTACCGTCACACTTTACTGTTTACCTGCACACTTTACTGTTTACCTGCACACTTTACTGTTTACCTGCACACTTTACTTTTTACCTTCACACTTTACTGTTTACCTGCACACTTTACTGTTTACCTGCACACTTTACTGTTTACCTGCACTGAACACTTTACTGTTTACCTGCACACTTTACTGTTTACCTGCACACTTTACTGTTTACCTGCACACTTTACTGTTTACCTGCACTGAACACTTTACTGTTTACCTGCACACTTTACTGTTTACCTTCACTGAACACTTTACTGTTTACCGTCACACTTTACTGTTTACCTTCACACTTTACTGTTTACCTTCATACTTTACTGTTTACCTTCACTGAACACTTTACTGTTTACCTGCACACTTTACTGTTTACCTTCACACTTTACTGTTTACCACTGTTTACCGTCACACTTTACTGTTTACCATCACACTTTACTGTTTACCTTCACTGAACACTTTACTGTTTACCTTCACACTTTACTGTTTACCTTCATACTTTACTGTTTACCACTGTTTTCCGTCACACTTTACTGTTTACCTTCACTGAACACTTTACTGTTTACCTGCACACTTTACTGTTTACCTGCACACTTTACTGTTTACCTTCACACTTTACTGTTTACCTGCACACTTTACTGTTTACCTGCACACTTTACTGTTTACCTTCACACTTTACTGTTTACCTTCATACTTTACTGTTTACCTTCACTGAACACTTTACTGTTTACCTGCACACTTTACTGTTTACCGTCACACTTTACTGTTTACGTCACACTTTACAGTTTACCGTCACACTTTACAGTTTATCACTGTTTACCGTCACACTTTACTGTTTACCTTCACTGAACACTTTACAGTTTACCTTCACACTTCACAGTTTACCACTGTTTTCCGTCACACTTTACTGTTTACCTTCACTGAACACTTTACAGTTTACCTTCACACTTCACAGTTTACCACTGTTTACCGTCACACTTTACTGTTTACCTTCACTGAACACTTTACAGTTTACCTTCACACTTCACAGTTTACCACTGTTTTCCGTCACACTTTACTGTTTACCTTCACTGAACACTTTACTGTTTACCTGCACACTTTACTGTTTACCTTCACACTTTACTGTTTACCTTCACACTTTACTGTTTACCTGCACACTTTACTGTTTACCTTCACACTTTACTGTTTACCGTCACACTTTACTGTTTACCTTCATAGTTTACTGTTTCCCGTCACACTTTACTGTTTACCACTGTTTACCGTCACACTTTACTGTTTACCTTCACTGAACACTTTACTGTTTACCTGCACACTTTACTGTTTACCTGCACTGAACACTTTACTGTTTACCTTCACTGAACACTTTACTGTTTACCTTCACTGAACACTTTACTGTTTACCTGCACTGAACACTTTACTGTTTACCTGCACTGAACACTTTACTGTTTACATTCACTGAACACTTTACTGTTTACCTGCACACTTTACTGTTTACCTTCACACTTTACTGTTTACCTGCACTGAACACTTTACTGTTTACATTCACACTTTACTGTTTACATTCACACTTTACTGTTTACCTTCACACTTTACTGTTTACCACTGTTTACCGTCACACTTTACTGTTTACCACTGTTTACCGTCACACTTTACTGTTTACCACTGTTTACCGTCACACTTTACTGTTTACCATCACACTTTACTGTTTACCATCACACTTTACTGTTTACCTTCACTGAACACTTTACTGTTTACCTGCACACTTTACTGTTTACCTGCACTGAACACTTTACTGTTTACCACTGTTTACCGTCACACTTTACTGTTTACCGTCACACTTTACTGTTTACATTCACACTTTACTGTTTACCTTCACTGAACACTTTACTGTTTACCACTGTTTACCGTCACACTTTACTGTTTACCGTCACGGTTTACTGTTTACCTTCACACTTTACTGTTTACCTGCACACTATACTGTTTACCTGCACACTTTACTGTTTACCTGCACTGAACACTTTACTGTTTACCTGCACACTTTACTGTTTACCACTGTTTACCGTCACACTTTACTGTTTACCGTCACGGTTTACTGTTTACCTTCACACTTTACTGTTTACCTGCACACTATACTGTTTACCTGCACTGAACAATTTACTGTTTACCGTCACACTTTACTGTTTACCTTCACTGAACAATTTACTGTTTACCTGCACTGAACACTTTACTGTTTACCTGCACACTATACTGTTTACCTGCACTGAACACTTTACTGTTTACCTGCACACTTTACTGTTTACCTGCACTGAACACTTTACTGTTTACCTTCACTGAACACTTTACTGTTTACCTTCACTGAACACTTTACTGTTTACCTTCATACTTTACTGTTTACCACTGTTTACCGTCACACTTTACTGTTTACCGTCACGGTTTACTGTTTACCTTCACACTTTACTGTTTACCTGCACACTATACTGTTTACCTGCACTGAACAATTTACTGTTTACCGTCACACTTTACTGTTTACCTGCACTGAACAATTTACTGTTTACCGTCACACTTTACTGTTTACCTTCACTGAACAATTTACTGTTTACCTGCACACTATACTGTTTACCTGCACTGAACACTTTACTGTTTACCTGCACACTTTACTGTTTACCTGCACTGAACAATTTACTGTTTACCGTCACACTTTACTGTTTACCTTCACTGAACAATTTACTGTTTACCTGCACACTATACTGTTTACCTGCACTGAACACTTTACTGTTTACCTGCACACTTTACTGTTTACCTGCACTGAACACTTTACTGTTTACCGTCACACTTTACTGTTTACCTTCACTGAACAATTTACTGTTTACCTTCACACTTTGCGGTTTACCTTCACTGAACACTTTACTAAGTAAATGCTAATATATTACTGTGTCATGCGTGCTGAATTTAGTAACTATGTGATGTTTAATATGTTAAATAGTTGCCCTTCCTATTCAACAGGATAGGTCTAGGCTATGCAGGCTTAAACGAGGTTAACTATCCTCTAACCTATCGTAACGGAAAATCCCCATCAGCTGTTACTTTAGGCCGGCGTGGCGTGTCCGTTTTTATTCCGGCTCCCATGTTCACAGGTTAGAGCTTGCACACTGCCTGCGTGACGCGCACGTCTCGCCGAAAATGCGTGCATGCTAGAAATAGAACCGACGCCTCTTATTCACGCGACACGCAAGCGTGTTAGAAACGTTTCCAGGCAAAATAGAATAGACAAATATGTTTAGATGTCATTTTGACACGAATACATATTAATAAATGACATTTTGATATTTGGAGGTTTTGACATAAATGCAGATATTGTTGTAATTTAATTAAAAAATAATAATAATAATAATAATTATCGATATTCAAATATTGCACCTGTCAATACAGAATGAAATATTCTGTAGCCTATTTTGCTGTCAATACTGTCGACAGTTATCTTTGCTGTATCAGTAGGCTATATATTTATGTTTATCATGAATGAAAGGCCTTCCACAACTCTCTCCCCATATGTCGAACAAGGGTGATCCAAATCCCGAGATAGCCCTCACTGTACGTCACCTAGCAGCAGCAGCGCCGCGTCAGACACGTTTCTGGTGTGCAAAGGCATAGAAAACACCACACAGATGCCACGCTCACGCCACACAGCCTCATTGTTCATGATCACTCTCTTCCATCTCTGTGGGTGTGCATTGATGAGCATAAATTATTATAATTCAAATGAACTATTAGTTATGAACAGCAGCCAAATTAATTATATTCATAGCATATTTCTGCCCATATCCTGGGCATCTGATCTTTTGCAGACCACCTGATTGTGACCTACTGTTACACCACCTTTGCTGATGCTAAGATGACGAAAGATAGTCGTACCAACAGAGAGAGGATACGCAAGGCAATGCGTCATGCACGTAATGCTCAGTCAGTCGAAGCCCGAGATGCTCGGCTGGCAAGTGACGCTGCTCACCATGCTAACATGAGATAAGGAAACACCTGAGATACGAGCGGATCGCCAGATGCATGACTGTCAACGACACAACCTTCTGAGAGAGGAGGAGACCCCTCAGCAGCAAGAGGAACGACGAGCAAGGGATACCACGTGCCCGTCTGGAAAAGGCACGAAAAGACAATCGCAACCTTGCTCAGTGTGATGATACAGACTTCTTCCAAGAGGAACTTCATGGTGATTATAGGCACATGCTGAGCAAGACCTCACTGTTTGAATGTTCTACATGCTCACATTGTGGTGGAAAGAGGAGAGAAAAGGATTCTGCTGCAACTCCGGTAAGATTAACCTTACATATAACGCCACAAATCCCAAGCCTGGCTCAATGCCACCACAGCCTCCAGATGCTATTAAGGACCTTTTCCTTGATTAAAGTTTTGTGAAGCAAGCAAAACAATACAACAATGCGCTGACAATGGCAGGTATTGGTATTAAAGAGGTAGCTATGCCTGGCTTCAACCCAGGTGTGCGTATACAAGGCAGTTTATCATTACATTGCCGGCCCCCTTCCTGAACAAGGTCGCACACCACTCTTTGCTCAGATCTATTTCCACGATCCTGCTCATGAGCTAGAAAACCGTCGAGCCCATGCCTCAAACAGTGATCTGAATGAAGATTTTACTGAGGACGCAAGAGGCCATTCACATGTGCAATCCATACGTGCAACAGTTTAAGTTAGCCATTGAGTATGTGACCCAAAATGCCAATGCCAATGAACTGAAAATCGTCCTAACAGCTCGCACACAACGTCATGACCTTCATCGTGGCACTGTGAATCTTCCATCACTGAATAGTGAGGTGGCTGTCATTGCTCCAGGAGTAACAACTACACAGCAGTTTGGGAAACTGGCTTTCACTCTTCACCTCAGAGGAGGAAGGCTTCGGACAATCGACGCCATGCATCCAGCATATGACCCATCGTCATGCTTCTTCTGCCTCAGGGGTCCCAAGGACACCACACTGAGCTGGCAGGCATCACACCAACATCCTTCTACCGTTACCATCTTCAAGTGCGTGACATTGCTCAACACTTCAATTTGCTGCTTCGTGGTGGGAGACTGACACAGCAATACGTATGTGACATGATGGCAAAAATTTAGTCACACCGCCTCAACTGGATCCGCCACAACCAGAAGTCTATCAAGGCTGAAAAGTATAAAATCATTGTTGATGCCCTGAATAGTCACACTGAGATCATTCCTGGACGCCTAACCATCCTGCCGCCCACAATTTACAGATCACCCCGATGGTACGCCAAGGAGTTCCAAGATGCCATGGCCTTGGTATGAATCAGAGGAAACCCTGACTTCTTCCTCACCTTCACTTGCAACCTGAACTGGCCTGAAATCACAGGATCACTTTTTGAGGGTCAACAGACCAATCAGAGACCAGACATCATTGCTCGAGTATTTCACCTGAAGGTGGAAGCGCTCCTCACAGACCTCCTCAAGCGTGACATCTTGGGACACATTGATGCATATGTGATGGTGAAGGAAACACAAAAGAGGCATCTTCCACACATACACATGCTCATGACCATGGTAGCCCGCGACAAACCCAGGACCGCCAGCGATATTGACCGTGTGGTGTCTGCAGAGATTCCTGACAAAAACACAAATATGGAACTACATCGCATTGTAACATCACACATGATTCACAGTCCAAGAGGACAATGGTACAGTGCCAGCACCTGCATGCTAGACAAAAAGTGCACCAAAGACTATCCCAAACAATTGAGACAGAACACAAGCTTTTCAGACAACTCCTACCCACTGTACTGAAGACAGAAGGAGCACCTGGTTCTCCCATCATCAAGACCATCAGAAGTGGCGTCAATGTACCTGTCAGTAATACATGGGTTGTGCCATACAATCCATACATCCTGCTCCGATACAATGCGCATATTAATGTTGAAATTGTGTGCTGTCTCCAGTGTCAAATATCTGTATAAATATTTGGAGAAGGGACCTGATCAGTGCATGGTGAGACTGGATGTGCCTGATGATGAGACCCGTGAGACACTCCGACGTGATGAGGTGACACGTTATGAGTTAGGGCGTTACATCACTGCATCTGAGGGATACTGGCGCATATACGACTTCCCCATTCAGCAGAAACAGCCACCAGTAAAGATGCTTGCAATTCATCTAGAGTAGTGGTTCTCAACGGGGGCGTTCAGAGAGCAACGGGGGGCGTTGGAAGCAAGATTTTTGAAAGGGGGGCGTTCAGGTGTTAATGGGGGGCGTTCAGGTGTTAATGGGGGGCGTTCAGGTGTTAATGGGGGGCGTTCAGGTGTTAATGGGGGGCGTTCAGGTGTTAATGGGGGGCGTTCAGGTGTTAATGGGGGGCGTTCAGGTGTTAATGGGGGCGTTCAGGTGTTAATGGGGGGCGTTCAGGTGTTAATGGGGGGCGTTCACGAGTTCAAATATGTAACGCAAATTTTTGCTCATTTACTTTTATTCATTTTAAGCATTTAGTAGTTGTAATAAACACTTTAAGTGGGCTTTTAAAAAGTGTTAGGACTATGTTTTTGTTAAATTATGTTGTAAAACATATGTGCAGAGTGTGATATCATATTGTGTGTGCACGCGCATCTATGGTGCGCGTGAAAGAATACCTCAGCAGCGCAAAAAACAACAACATTTGTCCGCAGCCGCTCTAGTCCTGACCGCACGTCCCCGTCAGTGTTGTGGGCACTCGGCAGGTTTTTTGTGTTCATTTCTATTGCATTACGATTGAAAGCAGTATCAATCATGTCAAAAATATGATGTGCAGTCAAGTTCGGATTATGTGTTTGCTGTGAGTGTTCTTGTGATGTCGCTTGTGATTCGAGGAGTTTTGACGAGTTGATATTATTTCTTATTCAAAAGTTTAGAATGTCTAACATCTAAAATCTTCCAGTTTAATGCGACATGTAGCCTATCGTTACTTTTGCAACGACTCTATTATTTTTCCAGTCATAGACCAGCGCTCAAGCACTGTGTTTGGCACTGACAACAATCCGGTGGTGCCGAGAATCCAGCGCTGACTAGAATCACGCAGCGGAGGAATGGAAAGTTGACAAGCCATTAAAAAGTATTGACTTAAGAAACACTTATATTTTTTCAAATATTTTCAATAAATCATGTTCCCATTCACTCCAGCGACGAATTTTAAAATTGATTAAACTATATTCTATTTATAAGGTAAAACTTTTACATTTTTAGGCATTAACTAATTCAAATCCCTAATGCCAAAATGTTTTCTTTGTTCACCGAGTAATTTACTGTTCAGGCATTATTGTTAAATCACAAGACAGTGAGGAGAAAATGACAATTTGATGGATAATTTAAATATATTCTGCAATCACATTTTGGTAATGTATTCATTCCGCCGTCACATCTGAGCGGAAACACTGCTTGGGTAGTTTCAAGATATAAAAATAATGAATAATACAATAATAATTTAATTGTTCATATGTGTTTATTCTTGTTAGAAGTTTTTTTTTTACTGATTATGAACACAAATTAATCACAACAAACCAAATTAATTGTAATTGTATTAATTATACCATTGAAGAAAACAAGCTGATACCAAGGTATTTTAGGCCTACAATTCTAACATAATTTTTTATGAAAAATCATGATTTTTTTTTAAAGTGAGGTTAATGTAAGCAGCTTCTGGCAATACTCTCCTAAATGCCAAATAAAACCTATAAGTGCAAACATTATCGCTTTAATGACCGTCCTTTATTTTTCAGTGCATTTGTTTTACAATATATGGCTATTACTTTCATGGGATTAATATTATAACTATTATTATGCAGTAGTGTATAATGTAGACAGACACAACTAAAAGAGGTTTGAATTTTTCTTTGCACACTGAATATGGGTTGGCACTTTTAATTTTGAACTCTCAAAGTGCACCAGATTGATGAATTTAACATTAAAATGCAAAAAAAATTCTTACGGGGGGGCATGCCCCCGATCCCCCCTAGAAGGCCCGAGGTCCACTCACCACAGATTTACCAAAATCCTGTGAGAAATACTGGTATTGCTATGTGGACTCCGCCGCCTGCCACCACACTGACCGCCTTTTTTGAAGCAATGTCTCTTTATCCACACATGCAACACATTGTGTACCCAGATGTGTGTACCCGTTCCAGATGTGGCCAACATGCTTCAAAGACCTCCGACGAGCTGGAGATGTGGTCATGGACACCTATCTGGCAGCTTGCATTGCGCATGGCATTGTTGACAATGACCAAGAAGTAGATTCTGTTATGGAGGAGGCTGTAAATGTGACATTTGGCTCAGCACTGCGTGAGGTATTCGCCAACATGCTAATGTTTGTTCTTAGAGGGGAACACTTGCAGTTCTGGGAAAGGCACTAGCATGTGCTGTGTGAAGATTTCATGCGCAGGGCCGATGTGAATGAGCCAGATGAACTTATTGTGACTCAAGTGCTACTTGACCTTAAGGACTATGTTAAAAGACATGGTTTTACTTTAAATGGGAACTTTGGCCTCCCTGAGCCTGATCCACTTCACGTCCGGAGTCAAATTCCCCGCATCATCCAGCATGAGACTGAGCACAACATAGAGGAACTTCAAAGCAAACAGCAAAAGTTGTCGAAAAAGAGATGGAAAGTGTGGAACAGGGACTTGGAAAAATTATATCCCTTGATGCAAGTGGTGGAACTGGGAAAACATTCATATTGTGCCACATCCTTAACAAAGTGCGTGCACAGGGCAAAGTAGCTCTTGCAACCGCTGCAAGTGGCATGGCAGCTACCCCTAACGGCACAACCTTTCACAGTAGGACTAAATGTCCTCTCATTCTCACAGACGAGTCCACTTGCAGTACGAGTGAACATGACAGCACTGCAACACTTCTTAGAATGACGCATCTCATGGTTGTGGATGAAGTGTCAATGATGGATCGCCGTGCATTAGAAGCAGCAGATCGTACATTCCAGTGGCTCAGAGGTTCAGACAAGCCATTTGGCGGCATCACAATGGTTTTCAGCAGTGACCGGAGGCAAATCCTTACTGTTGTCCCACATGGTAGCCTAACCCAGATCATAGGGAGGTGTTTCAAGAGCTCACACCTATGGAGAAATGTTGAGATTCTTCGTCTAACAGAAAACATGAGGATCACTCAAGCTGCTGGAGATCAACAAACAGAAGCAGATTTTGCCAAATTCCTTTTGAACCTTGGTGAGGGGAAAACTCCTGTGGTTCCAGAAGAGGGTGAATTTGCAATTGAGCTCAATGAATCACTATCAATTTCTGGCGAGAAACTTGAGGACATTGTCAGTTGGGTATATAATGACATGACAGTCAACATTTCCAATCCAAAGTGGCTATGTGAACGTGTCATACTGTGCCCAACCAACTCTGAAGTTGATAAAGTGAATGAATCTATGACAAAGAATTTTCCTGGAGAAGAGGATGTTTGCAACAGTGTGGACCAGTGAGACCCTGCTTTGCCATGACAGTGAATAAGTCACAAGGCCAGTCTTTGCAACGTGTTGGTGTCTTCTGCACAAGAGACTTCCTCAGTCATGGTCAATTCTACATTGCAGCCAGCAGAGTTGGCAGGTCAAGCAGACTTCGTAATCTTGCTCAAGATGATGAAACAAACAAAAAGCGCCACTTTCTGAGCAATGTTGCCTATAAAGAGGTGCTGACACAATAACAACACGTAATCTTCAAGAACAGCCAGTCTGCACTAACAAAACACACATATCCACTCTAAATATATACTCCAATGCATCATTACGTCAGTATCAGTATTTGCACAAATAAAATGTCACTGAACTTTTGCTGTGTAATTGTAACAATGAGCACTCAAACACACCAAACCAACAATTACTAAAAACACAGACAAAAACTGATTTTGCACGGCCACTTTGCACTTGTAAATTTAACATAGTAAATCTGCATCCTAACTCGAGCTAATACATAGCGTTTCGAGACAAAACATGTAATATTAATATTGCAGCCTGCACTGCAAACTGCTGAAGATACGTGCCATCAAAGTCAGGCCACACAAGCCTGATTCAAGACTTGAAACAATATCCCCCATTAGCACATGCAGACACTAAGACATACATTTTTCTATTAAGATATTTAATAGAAATATCTTTCCTGTAGCTCAAACAGTAGAGCGCTGGTGCTTGCAACGCTGAGGTCATGGGTTCAATTCCCAGGGAAAGCAAGAATTGAGAATGTAAAATGTTTGGGACAGTTCTTCTGGCACGCCTTCTTTAGATCAGAACTGTGATTGACTGCATTGATCATCTGAAACATCATTTAGATCACCGCAGATAGGGTTAGTAGTATGATGATTGAGAGTGTGTTCGATGGTTTATCCTCATACACTCAGTGCATTAACAGTGGGAGAGTCTGTGTGTGTTACAGCTGAGGGGCGTTGTTAGGCTCGACGCGGAGTAAAACGCCTCAGCTAAATACACTGTACATCACGCCATCAAGAGGCTTATTGCTTTATAAAACAGTTACTCCATACAAATATTCATTTAATATTTGTTTTATTCATAAAATAAACACCAGTAACAAATGTATAACGTTATAACACATCTATTCCTCCGCCAAGCGATGTAGTTCCAGAGAGGTTGCTAAGCAACACAGCATCACACACCACTCACACACACTGCTCACACACATCACACACCACTCACACACACTGCTCACACACATCACACACCACTCACACACACTGCTCACACACATCACACACCACTCACACACACTGCTCACACACATCACACACACTGCTCACACACATCACACACCACTCACACACACACTGCTCACACACATCACACACCACTCACACACACTGCTCACACACATCACACACACTGCTCACACACATCACACATCACACACACACACACACTGCTCACACACATCACACACCACTCACACACACTGCTCACACAGCATCACACATCACACACACACACTGCTCTGCTCACACACCACTCACACACACTGCTCTGCTCACACACATCACACACCACTCACACACACTGCTCACACACATCACACACCACTCACACACACTGCTCACACAGCATCACACACCACTCACACACACTGCTCACACAGCATCACACACCACTCACACACACTGCTCACACACATCACACACCACTCACACACACACTGCTCACACACATCACACACCACTCACACACACTGCTCACACACATCACACACCACTCACACACACTGCTCACACACATCACACACCACTCACACACACTGCTCACACACATCACACATCACACACACACACTGCTCACACAGCATCACACACCACTCACACACACTGCTCACACACATCACACACCACTCACACACACTGCTCACACAGCATCACACACCACTCACACACACTGCTCACACAGCATCACACACTGCTCACACACATCACACACACTGCTCACACACATCACACACCACTCACACACACTGCTCACACACATCACACACCACTCACACACACTGCTCACACAGCATCACACACCACTCACACACACTGCTCACACACATCACACACCACTCACACACACTGCTCACACACATCACACACCACTCACACACACTGCTCACACACATCACACATCACACACACACACTGCTCACACACATCACACACCACTCACACACACTGCTCACACACATCACACATCACACACACACACTGCTCTGCTCACACACATCACACACCACTCACACACACTGCTCACACACATCACACACCACTCACACACACTGCTCACACACATCACACACCACTCACACACACTGCTCACACACATCACACATCACACACACACACTGCTCACACACATCACACACCACTCACACACACACACACACACACACACTGCTCACACACATCACACACCACTCACACACACTGCTCACACACATCACACACTGCTCACACACATCACACACCACTCACACACACTGCTCACACACATCACACACCACTCACACACACTGCTCACACACATCACACATCACACACCACTCACACACACTGCTCACACACATCACACATCACACACACACACTGCTCACACACATCACACACCACTCACACACACTGCTCACACACATCACACATCACACACACACACTGCTCACACACATCACACATCACACACCACTCACACACACTGCTCACACACATCACACATCACACACACACACTGCTCACACACATCACACACCACTCACACACACTGCTCACACACATCACACACCACTCACACACACTGCTCACACACATCACACACCACTCACACACACTGCTCACACACATCACACACCACACACCACTCACACACACTGCTCACACACATCACACACCACTCACACACACTGCTCACACACATCACACATCACACACCACTCACACACACTGCTCACACACATCACACACCACTCACACACACTGCTCACACACATCACACACCACACACACACACTGCTCACACACATCACACACCACTCACACACACTGCTCACACACATCACACATCACACACACACACAGCTCACACACATCACACATCACACATCACACACCACTCACACACACAGTAATAATAGGAAACTCTCTTCTTTATTTTGGCTTATAGTAAATCGTGATAGGACCGTGATTTGTATGGAATAATGACATGAGTGTATCGTTACACCCCTATTTATAGTACTTTTTTTATTATTTTATCTAGGAAAATGATATTGTGATAATTATAGTTTTATCGCCCAGCCCTGAGAACTGCTGTCAGAACTACTCGACTAACCTGATTAGCTCATGTGTGTCTTTGTTCTGTTGTATTTATTTGTGCTTTTGCCTGTAGTTTGTAGACACGGGTCAACAACAAGAAGTATTTTATTTATTTATTACGTTTATGTTGAGATGTTACGGATGGCCCTGGTCAGATGCTGAGTTCAGAGGTCAGGTGACCAGAGGCTATAGAGTCTGATCTCGTGAGTGTTTCTGCAGGCTGCATGCGTGTGTGAGGGAGACAGCGGGGTCACCTGTAGAAGCGCAGGGCGATCTCGGGCTGGTCTGTGTAGAAGTGGTTGCTGCCGATACAGGCGATGGCCTCCACGTGTGTGTTGTCCTGCTTCAGGACCTCTTTATAGTACTCAGTGGCCGAGATCACGTTATTCATTTCCTGGAGGACACAGTTAGACAGATCAAGCCCAAGCTCACCCAGCGAAGGGAAGATGAAGACACAGATACCTCATGTATGCGTGCGATCCCCGTGAGCAGCGTGACCTCGGCGGGGAAGTGATCCAAGCCCTGCTTAAACACATTCAGGGCCGTGATGGGCTGATCCAGACGCTGGTACACCTGCACACACACACACACACACTCTTACTGGTCTTACTGGGACACAGGCACTGGAGCTGCAGCACTGACCTCACCTTGGCCAGGTAGAGGTATGAGTCCACGAACTCCTGCTGAGCGAGCGCGGACCGGAACTGCTTCTCTGCCTCACGGTGCAAGCCCAGTCTACAAACACACACACACTTCAAACTAAACCTCTTAATGCAGGTCACAATGATCCACACACTTCTGTAAAACAGGCTGCGTTTACACACAGAGAATCCGATCTTTTACTCGCATCTGACACAGATCGGGATTAGCTGTAATCCGCATGAGATCCCCGAGAGATATTCCCGCATCTGATCTGATCCACTTCTAAATGTGGTTTTAAATCAGATCCGTATCCGATATCTGGACATCCGGCCTCTAAACACTCATATCCGCTTCCCCTTGAGCTCAAGCCACCACACAGGACACGTTTGCTCACACACAGCTCTGTAATGTTGTATAATGGTGGTTAACCCATTCTTCCCCTGAGGCTATTGTGAATATGCCCGGGTATAATGTATTTAGAAAGGACAGAACTAACGGGAGGGGTGGGGGAGTAATAATGTATGTTAGAAATACTCTGAAATGCACAATGATTGAATGGCCAAATGAAGTTGTATTGGAATGTGTAGGTGTTGACATATCACTTTCTGCAACAATGTCTTTTGTTATAGTGTGTATATATAGAAAGCCCACAGCGAAAAACGATTTTTATGAACAACTTAAACTTGTCCTCAATCACTGTGATAAAACCAAGGAGATTATTTTAATGGGTGATTTTAATATTAACTGGAATGTAAAGAGGGAACGAACAACTCTTAAACAAATTACTGACTATTTTAATTTAACACAAATGATAAAAACACCAACCAGAATAACAAGCCACTCAGAAACTCTAATAGATCTGTTAAATCATGCTGAGAGGATTGGTAAAACATACAACCTCATTACCGGGCTTTCTGACCATAATATTGTATTTGTCTCCCGAAAATTAAGTAAAAAGCGATTTAACTCATTTAAATGTAATAACCATTTTAATTTTATCCCAAAACATCTTAATATTCTTCTAAATGAAGTAAATTGGTCTGAATTGTTTTCTGATAATGATATTGAAAACAATTCCCAGATGCTTAATGCTAAAATTGCGGATGTTATGGAACCTTTTATAAAAAGAGGAAAAGGTAAAAAAAAGGGAAATCATTTACCCTGGCTTAATAATCAATGCAAAATACTTATTAAAGAAAGAGACATATTACTTAAAGTGTTCTTAAAATCTGGTCGTACTACTGGTAGGCAAAGATTTACTTCAATGAGAAATAAAACAACTCATACCTTACGTAAAGCCAAGGCAAATTTCTTCATGGATGTTATTAAAAGTGCTAATGGCAATGGTAAACTAATATGGCAAAATATTAATAAACTAACTGGAAAGCAAAATAAAATAGATAATGATAGATTGGAAATAAAAGTTAACAGCAAGCTTATAAATAATCCAAAAGAATTAGCAACTGAATTCAATAATTTCTTTATTAATTCGGTCAATGAAATAACACAAATGTTTAGTTCCTCAGAGATAGCTCGTAAGCCTATTGATCCTGGACAGCCGGTTTTTAGGTTAGAGCAGATAACTGATGTGGAAGTATCTAACATTATTAAGTCTATGAAACCCTCAAAGGCCAAAGATGCATATGGCCTTGAGTCTTGACACACATTTTTTTAAAATTACACAGGGATGCGCTAGTGTGCCCAATAACACATTTGATCAATCTATCAATTAAAATGGCAGTTGTTCCATCAGGATGGAAGGTGGCTATAGTCTCACCCATTTTTAAATCAGGCGACAAAACCAATATTTCTAATTATGGCCCCATCAGCATCCTCCCTGCTGTATCTAAGGCTGCAGAAAAGTGGATCGCCAAGCTGCTGAATAACCATCTCAGCCGTGGTCCTTCTCTTCTGCATCCCATACTGAGACGGCAAACTGTGTCTTTATAGAAACAGTGAAATCGTTGCTTGATAAAACCACATGTGTTGGTGCAGTCTTTTTGGATTTAAAGAAGGCGTTCGATACTGTAGATCATCGAGCCCTTCTGTCTAAACTGACTCACTTCAACTTTGCAGAAGATGCTTTAGTTTGGTTTCAATCTTACTTGTCCAACAGAAGACAATCTGTGAGTGTTGGTAGCACTAAGTCACCTCACCTTGAATGTTCAGCAGGGGTCCCACAAGGTTCAATTTTGGGACCAGTATTGTTCTCTGTTTATATAAATGATCTGCCAAACATTTGTGAAAAAGTCCATTTTCAAATGTATGCTGATGATGCGGTCATTTTTACATCTGCTAAAAGCACACAGGAAGCATCATATATCCTCACATCAGCATTGGAGAATATACAGCAATGGCTGCTTAAATCTTGCCTACTATTGAACAAAAAGAAAACTGTTGCTATGTTCTTTACAAAAAAAACCATAAAACTAGAGCGGTCCAATGTGTTCCTGGGGGAAGTGGAACTTGATATTGTAGAGGAGTTCAAGTACCTCGGGGTAACACTGGACTCAACACTTTCATTTAAAAAAACACATCAAACTTACAGCGAACAGAATTAAATTCAATCTACATAATTTTAAACAAATTAGACCATCAATGACAATTAATTCCGCTAAAATGTTCTTACATTCAATGATATTTTCGCACATAGATTATTGCATCACTACCTGGTCACTTACTGGAAACACAATTTTAAAACCCATAGAAAAGTTATTTAAAAAATCTATAAAAATACTTGATCAAAAACCTCTGTCATACCATCAGTGTAATATTTTAGAAAAATATAATTTGCTCAATTTTGAAAATTTTATTAATTTTAAATATAGCTGTTTAATTTATAAAGTTTTTCATGGATTAGCCCCACCTTCACTATCTCTATTTATCAAACCAAGGTCTGACAGAGGTCGTTGTACCAGAGCTTCATTTAGAGGAGACATAGAAATCCCACATAGAAAAACTAACTTTGGTCAAACTGTTTTATCTGTCAAAGGGGGTCATTTTTGGAATAGCATTCCAACAATTACTAGAGAATGTCCCACTTACTGCACATTCAAAAAGCATCTTAAACAATTTATTAAAATTTCACAATTATGTACTCATTTTAAATAATTGTATTGATATAACGTAATCTGCCTGATTGTGTGCTAATGTGTTTTGTGCTTGATATTGTACTGTCATTCTTTTATGTTGTATTATCTTGTATAATGTTATTTTCCTGCCTCGGGACTACAGGTGAAAATTAGCATTTATGCTATAACCTGGCTCATTTACAGTCTACAGAAATGTTTGATTGTCCATTAATGTGCACTGTCCCGAATAAAAAAAAAAAATTAAAAAAAAAAAAAAAATTAATGAGTCGGTTCTGTGTGCGCTCGCTCACTGCTGTATACTGAGGAGGAACTTTATGGGCCCTATCTTGCACCCAGCGCAATTGACTTTGTACAGCGACGCATGTATCATTCCTATTTTGCACCCGCACACAGCGGACTTTTCCCTCCACAGAAGCACGTCGGTTAACTAAGAAATACACTTGCGCTCCCCGGGGCGGTTCAGCGCAAAGAGGAGGCGTGTTCCGGCGCAAACGTTCCCTCATGCTATTTTACAGGTTTAGAAAACAATTCCGCCACTAACCAGGAAAGACTAGTTTAAAGTCAGTGGCGTGTTGCGCATGTTATTCATATGCTATTTTAAGGGCGCATGCTTGGCCATAATCAATGTAGCGTGAGCACAACACACACACACTTTGATTCTCTCATCTACACAGAAGCAGCAGTTTTCATTTTTGCAAATCATACATTATTACCATAGATAGATAGATAGATAGATAGATAGATAGATAGACAGACAGACAGACAGACAGACAGACAGACAGACAGACAGATAGATAGATAGACAGACAGACAGATAGATAGATAGATAGACAGACAGACAGACAGATAGATAGATAGATCGATAGATCGATAGATAGATAGATAGACAGTTTATTATAAAAGCATACATCTAGCTTACACATTTACCCAAATTATCATACGCCTGTTTAACCGAAGTTAATTTGGGTGTGTTTCTCCATCCCCAACCGCCCTGACGGGAATGTCGGTCTCCTCGGCTGTGAACCGCTCCTGGCAAATCCGCCGTTATAATAGGAATCCGCTTTAGACAAACGCGTCTGCTCTTAAAGGGAATGTGAGATGTCGCTCTGATTGGTTTATTTCACGTTACGCCCAAACCACACCTATGAATAATGAAGCTACTTCAGACCAACCCCTTTTAGATTTGCGCCAGGAGCAAGAGTCATTTATCCCGCCGGGAAAATAGTAACAGCGCCGAGACCCGCCCACAAAGTTACTTGCACTTTGACACTTGCGTTTCAGATCGTTAAAATAGGGCCCTACATCCATCTTTGCTCACACAGAGCTCTGTAATGTTGTATAATGAGGCGTCTCTGTGTGCGCTCGCTCACTGCTGTATACTGAGGAGGAACTTTACATCCATCTGTGGAAACACAGGAACACTCCGGATCTGGTGAACCTCTGCCCGTGACATCACTACTAAACCTACACTATATTCCTCAGAGCTCTAGATCTGAGCTGTAGATAAACAGAACTTCCTCCTGGACTATACATCTGTTCCTCGTGACGGCTGTTATCGTGTCCATGCTGGCAAATAATCATGACCACCTGACATGAATTTTATACATAATTTTAATAGCACGACCACCGAAAATCATTTTGGGCGGGAATGAATGTAAACACAGATTAGCCGGTATAAAGACGGGATCTGTGCTTCCAGACTGCAGTGTGAACGCAGGCCTCCATGCTAACATACACACCGTGTGAACGCAGGCCTCCATGCTAACATACACACCGTGTGAACGCAGGCCTCCATGCTAACATACACACCGTGTGAACGCAGGCCTCCATGCTAACATACACACAGTGTGAACGCAGGCCTCCATGCTAACATACACACAGTGTGAACGCAGGCCTCCATGCTAACACACACACACACCGTGTGAACGCAGGCCTCCATGCTAACATACACACCGTGTGAACGCAGGCCTCCATGCTAACATACACACAGTGTGAACGCAGGCCTCCATGCTAACATACACACAGTGTGAACGCAGGCCTCCATGCTAACACACACACCGTGTGAACGCAGGCCTCCATGCTAACATACACACCGTGTGAACGCAGGCCTCCATGCTAACATACACACAGTGTGAACGCAGGCCTCCATGCTAACACACACACACACCGTGTGAACGCAGGCCTCCATGCTAACATACACACCGTGTGAACGCAGGCCTCCATGCTAACATACACACAATGTGAACGCAGGCCTCCATGCTAACATACACACAGTGTGAACGCAGGCCTCCATGCTAACATACACACAGTGTGAACGCAGGCCTCCATGCTAACATACACACAGTGTGAACGCAGGCCTCCATGCTAACACACACACACACCGTGTGAACGCAGTCGTTGTGCCGCTGACTCTGACCTGTAATAGCACTTCCCCAGCTGGACCTTCCACCACCAGTCCCTGAACTGAGCGTGCTCCGTGGCCACCGCCGCCAGATCCAGCGCCTGCACAGCGGGAGACGAGCGTTAATGTCCAACACACAGACGACAGCTACACAACATCACAGACACACAGACGACAGCTACACAACATCACAGACACACTGACGACAGCTGCTACACAACATCACAGACACACAGACGACAGCTGCTACACAACATCACAGACACACAGACGACAGCTGCTACACAACATCACAGACACACACACGACAGCTGCTACACACACAGACGACAGCTGCTACACAACATCACAGACACACAGACGACAGCTGCTACACAACATCACAGACACACAGACGACAGCTGCTACACAACATCACAGACACACAGACGACAGCTGCTACACAACATCACAGACACACAGACGACAGCTGCTACACAACATCACAGACACACAGACGACAGCTGCTACACAACATCACAGACACACAGACGACAGCTGCTACACAACATCACAGACACACACACGACAGCTGCTACACACACAGACGACAGCTGCTACACAACATCACAGACACACAGACGACAGCTGCTACACAACATCACAGACACACAGACGACAGCTGCTACACAACATCACAGACACACAGACGACAGCTGCTACACAACATCACAGACACACAGACGACAGCTGCTACACAAGACACACAGACGACAGCTGCTACACAACATCACAGACACACAGACGACAGCTGCTACACAACATCACAGACACACAGACGACAGCTGCTACACAACATCACAGACACACAGACGACAGCTGCTACACAACATCACAGACACACACACGACAGCTGCTACACAACATCACAGACACACACACGACAGCTGTTACACAACATCACAGACACACACACGACAGCTGTTACACAACATCACAGACACACACACGACAGCTGCTACACAACATCACACACACACAGACGACAGCTGCTACACAACATCACACACACACAGACGACAGCTGCTACACAACATCACAGACACACAGACGACAGCTGCTACACAACATCACAGACACACAGACGACAGCTGCTACACAACATCACAGACACACAGACGACAGCTGCTACACAACATCACAGACACACAGACGACAGCTGCTACACAACATCACAGACACACTGACGACAGCTGCTACACAACATCACAGACACACAGACGACAGCTGCTACACAACATCACAGACACACAGACGACAGCTGCTACACAACATCACAGACACACAGACGACAGCTGCTACACAACATCACAGACACACAGACGACAGCTACACAACATCACAGACACACTGACGACAGCTGCTACACAACATCACAGACACACAGACGACAGCTGCTACACAACATCACAGACACACAGACGACAGCTGCTACACAACATCACAGACACACTGACGACAGCTGCTACACAACATCAGACACACAGACGACAGCTGCTACACAACATCACAGACACACAGACGACAGCTACACAACATCACAGACACACTGACGACAGCTGCTACACAACATCACAGACACACAGACGACAGCTGCTACACAACATCACAGACACACAGACACACAGACGACAGCTGCTACACAACATCACAGACACACAGACGACAGCTGCTACACAACATCACAGACACACAGACGACAGACACACAGACGACAGCTGCTACACAACATCACAGACACACAGACGACAGCTACACAACATCACAGACACACTGACGACAGCTGCTACACAACATCACAGACACACAGACGACAGCTGCTACACAACATCAGACACACAGACGACAGCTGCTACACAACATCACAGACACACAGACGACAGCTGCTACACAACATCAGACACACAGACGACAGCTGCTACACAACATCACAGACACACAGACGACAGCTGCTACACAACATCACAGACACACAGACGACAGCTGCTACACAACATCACAGACACACAGACGACAGCTGCTACACAACATCACAGACACACAGACACACAGACGACAGCTGCTACACAACATCACAGACACACAGACGACAGCTGCTACACAACATCACAGACACACAGACGACAGCTGCTACACAACATCACAGACACACAGACAACAGCTGCTACACAACATCACAGACACACTGACGACAGCTGCTACACAACATCACAGACACACAGACGACAGCTGCTACACAACATCACAGACACACAGACAACAACTGCTACACAACATCACAGACACACTGACGACAGCTGCTACACAACATCACAGACACACAGACGACAGCTGCTACACAACATCACAGACACACTGACGACAGCTGCTACACAACATCACAGACACACAGACGACAGCTGCTACACAACATCACAGACACACACACGACAGCTGCTACACAACATCACAGACACACACACGACAGCTGCTACACAACATCACAGACACACACACGACAGCTGCTACACAACATCACAGACACACACACGACAGCTGCTACACAACATCACACACACACAGACGACAGCTGTTACACAACATCACAGACACACAGACGACAGCTGCTACACAACATCACAGACACACAGACGACAGCTGCTACACAACATCACAGACACACAGACGACAGCTGCTACACAACATCACAGACACACAGACGACAGCTGTTACACAACATCACAGACACACAGACGACAGCTGCTACACAACATCACAGACACACAGACGACAGCTGCTACACAACATCACAGACACACAGACGACAGCTGTTACACAACATCACAGACACACAGACGACAGCTGCTACACAACATCACAGACACACAGACGACAGCTGTTACACAACATCACAGACACACAGACGACAGCTGTTACACAACATCACAGACACACAGACGACAGCTGCTACACAACATCACAGACACACAGACGACAGCTGCTACACAACATCACAGACACACAGACGACAGCTGCTACACAACATCACAGACACACAGACGACAGCTGCTACACAACATCACAGACACACAGACGACAGCTGTTACACAACATCACAGACACACAGACGACAGCTGTTACACAACATCACAGACACACAGACGACAGCTGCTACACAACATCACAGACACACAGACGACAGCTGCTACACAACATCACAGACACACAGACGACAGCTGCTACACAACATCACAGACACACAGACGACAGCTGCTACACAACATCACAGACACACTGACGACAGCTGCTACACAACATCACAGACACACAGACGACAGCTGCTACACAACATCACAGACACACAGACGACAGCTGCTACACAACATCACAGACACACAGACGACAGCTGCTACACAACATCACAGACACACAGACGACAGCTGCTACACAACATCACAGACACACAGACGACAGCTGCTACACAACATCACAGACACACAGACGACAGCTGCTACACAACATCACAGACACACAGACGACAGCTGCTACACAACATCACAGACACACAGACGACAGCTGCTACACAACATCACAGACACACAGACGACAGCTGCTACACAACTTCATGCCACGCCTACTTACATTTTTCACATCGTTTTCATGATGAAAGATGTACTCAAACAAGGTCTTGTGTTTGAGGGGGAGAGACAGAGAGAAGAAATGACATTATTTTAATATATGATTTCAGCGAGTCATGACAAACACTTGATGATTGTGTGCTAATAATAATTAGATCACAGATATTACATTACATCATAATTAAAAGGAATTACTTCTTACACTAAGTAACTTTTTCCAGGAAGATAAAAGAAGTTTGCCATGCCACTGATGTTCAGTTAGGGTCAGGGTCAGGGTTAGGGTCAGGGTTAGGGTCAGGGTCAGAGTTAAGGTCAGAGTTAGGGTCAGGTTAGGGTCAGAGTTAGGGTCAGGTTAGGGTCAGGGTTAGGGTTAGGGTTAGGGTTACACTACCTTGGCCATGTTGGGTCTCTTGGCGTACTTGGCGAGGTTTATCCTGGCGAGGTTAATGAAGGGTCCATCGGGGTGTGTTAGCATGGAGGCCTGAGATGAGGACAGAAGCACAGGATCAGGACCTGTGTGTGTGTGTGTGTGTGTGTGTGTGCGTGAGGAATTGAAAGCAAGCAGAATATGGGTGTTTCTAAAGAACACGCAGCGTATTTTACTGTTATATGTCAAACAAGATTCCACAACACATGTTCTCCTGGTTATACCCAATGTTTAGATCTGTTGTGGTATTTATGCAAATTAGCACATACGTAATTAGATTATGCACCGTTTGTCCATGTTAACAAACCATTTAAAAAAACTTGTAATACATGTTTTGTTTGTCTTGATGTAAGTAATCAACTCAGTCATTTTCATGGTGATGTCTAAAGGTTAACACGTTTACCCTATTCACGTGACATGAAGAATGAATAGGCGTATAAATAGACTATATTTGGGTCTTTTTCTAAACTTCCCCCTAATGTGATTCTTCAGGGCTTTTCTTTCCTTACTCAGGACATATTGAGGATACAAAATCAGTTGAGTTTGCTTCTGTTGCAATTTGTTCAAGGTTGACCCCCATTTTGGCTTAAAATGACTATCATTAAACATAAACTGTTGTCTCCTGTATGTGTAACGCCTCCTGTGCTCTCGCGTGTCACGTGACCAGAGTGTCCTAACCGCAGGCTGAATGAGGGTCCGGCTCATACCGTTCCCAGCCGCACCAGTCTCCCCGAGGCGCTGGTGCCGGGCCGGGCCGAGCTGGCGGTGCGAGGGGTTCTGATGGCCTGCTCCATGGTCTCGGGTCTGCCGGTCAGTGTGCTGGGTCTCACGAAGCCTGTGATGGGCCGGCCCGACTGAGTCATGGGTCTGCACACATTACACAGGTGAAGCACAGGTGAGCTTATGCCAAACACAGCATTAAAGGGTTCGTTCACGGGGTCGGTAATCACTCTCCCTCATGATGTCCAACCCGTCAGACTCTCGCTCATCTTCTACTAACTCTCTGGGCCGGCAGATCTCGATCACAGAGAAGCCTATGGAGGAGAGAGACAGCTCTCAGATCTCATCAGAAACATCTTCATTAGTGTTCTGAAGATGAGCAAGAGTCTGACGGGGTTGGACATCATGAGGGAGAGTGATTACTGACCCTGTGAACGAACCCTTTAACAACAACAAGATCACACATCCTGATACTTCTGTGGGGTTATGTCAACCACAACATTAACAAGAACAGCATCAAACATCATATTACAGAATGCTACATATACACAGCAGAGTGAATCTTTATTCAGTTATTATGAACCAATGAGGTTTATTCTCACATACCAAGCAGCTTCGCTTAACCTTCTGTTTATCTTCCCTGATCAATGTTTTAATGTGAATAAAAGCCTAAACTCAATCTGTTCGTCATATAAACCACCGATTCATATCAATCAGTTTTACGATCTCTTTATGAACGTTTAGAAGCGTCGCAGTGGTAGTTGAGCTGTCAGTGGAGGGACAGAAATCACTCGGATTTCATCAAAGATCTTCATTTGTGTTTTGAAGTCTTACGGGTTTGGAGAGTAAACAATGGCAGACATGTCATCATTGGGTGAACTATCCCTGTAATGCTCAACTCAGATCCCGGTGGGATTAATGACAGGGAAGCTAAATCTGCTTTACTCTGAGAACTGCTGCAAACAGATCAAACTCAAGACCCACTCGTGTGAGTCTAGGGACTCATTATACAGCAGTAATATATTTCTAATGGATTTACATTCCTGTGGGATTGCAAGGTAGTCTGGTCAACCTCTCAAGGCTTCAATTTTACACAATTACTTTTGAGTTTGGGTATATTTTACAACAGATGTTCTGCTTTGTAGTAACTTGTAGGGCCCTATTTTAACGATCTGAAATGCAAGTGTCAAAGTGCAAGTAACTTTGTGGGCGGGTCTCGGCGCTGTTGCTATTTTCCCGGCGGGATAAATGACTCTTGCTCCTGGCGCAAATCTAAAAGGGGTTGGTCTGAAGTACTTCATTATTCATAGGTGTGGTTTGGGCGTAACGTGAAATAAACCAATCAGAGCGTCATCTCACATTCCCTTTAAGAGCAGGCGCGTTTGTTCTAAAGCGGATTCCTATTATAACGGCGGATTTGCCAGGCGCGCGCCAGGAGCGGTTCACAGCCGAGGAGACCGACGTTCCCGTCAGGGACATTGGGGATGGAGAAACACACCCAAATTAACTTCGGTTAAACAGGCGTATGATAATTTGGGTAAATGTGTAAGCTAGATGTATGCTTTTATAATAAACTATCTATCTATCTATCTATCTATCTATTTATCTTTCGTAATAATGTATGATTTGCAAAAATGATAACTGCTGCGTGCCTGCGTCTGTGTGTAGATGAGAGAATCAAAGTGTACATGCGCGTGCACACGCTACATTGATTAAGGCCAAGCATGCGCTCTTAAAATAGCATATGAATAACATGCGCAACACGCCACTGACTTTAAACTGTTTTTTTTTCGGTTAGTGGCGGAATTGTTTTCTAAACCTGTAAAATAGCATGAGGGAACGTTTGCGCCGGAACACGCCTCCTCTTTGCACTGAACCGCCCCGGGAGCGCAAGTTCTTTCCCTAGTTTAGCGACGTGCTTCTGTGGAGGGAAAAGCGCGCTTTGCGCGGGTGCAAAATAGGAATGATACATGCGTCAGTGTACAAAGTCAATTGCGCTGGGTGCAAGATAGGGCCCGTAGTGTTTATACATATTTGAAAAGAAGTGGATTACATGAATGTAGCTGGGAGACTGTATTATAGAGTGCAGACTATGGCTGTTTCTCAGTGCATGTTCTTCAACGGTCTTGTGTTCTCGACCACACCATCATCAACGGTCCAACACTGAAGAGACCAGAACACAGGACTCGTGACAGGGTGAGCTCTTGATATCGAGATCATCCAGGGCAGACCGAGAGGATCGAACCGTTAGAGATCCCAGACCACAGCCGAAGTACGGAAGCCTGTAAGCTTTAATCTTCAGAGATTCCCGCTGAAAGCTCGGAGTACGTGACGCTGTTTGAAGAAAACATTTGGGCATAATTTGAATGAAGTTATAAATACCTGGAGAAATCCTACAGAACTTTTTAAATGGCTTATTTAAAAGAATCTCAACAAAGCCTAATATTAAAATATACATTTTAGATATACAAGCGTATAATATACTAGCACTCTCCACTCTCACAAAGATGCGCTCTGTGTCCGAGCTCCTTCTGAAAACACACGCTTCCCTCCAGTCTCAGAGAAACAGTGTGTGTTTAACCACAGATCCTGCTCATTATGATGTGTGTGTTTAACCACAGATCCTGCTCATTATCATACTTTTCTGTTTGAAATGAGCAAACTTTAAATAATGAGGGATAAATCCTTCTTTCAAAAGGTGTTTCTGCCAAAGCTGAACAGCTTGAAGCTAGAAGCTTTTAGCCACGACAGATGAGCAACACATGAACTACTCAGAGGAATCACTCTATATTAGGGCTGCACGATTTGGGGAAAATGTCATATTGCGATAATTGAGGTCAATACTGCGATATGCGATATAATGAACCAATGGTTTCATGAGTCAGCAAGGAGACACAGATCAGTGATAATGCTGGAATGTGGATTTCTCAACTCAAACTAGCAACAACTACTAAATGCAGTGTTTTCAAATTAAAATAATATTTTTTACAAAATTAAATAATGACTTCTTTGCATTACTTGCAAACGTGTTATTGTCTCAATAGTACAATAGCATAACATAAATAGAACAATAAATAAGAACATTTGTATGCTCCTGAAAATAAGATATGTTGAGGACCAGACGCACAGGGACATGTGAGCAGCACATGCTTTACACACTTCATCTTCTGATATACGCTGTGTATGGGCATCATGTCTCCGGCCAAGCGGTGCGTAATGCAGTCGGGATCTCTTCACACCTGGCGCAACACTGGCAAACACATCTGGAATTGTGGTTTGTTTAGTTAGGGTTACAGGTTGTTCTTGGTTTTGTTCAGCTGTTTCTTTACTAACCTGGGCTTCCACCGTCATGCAGCACTATTTTATATTGAACAAGTCAAAACAACATCTATGCGACTCACCTACTCATCAGACCTAGTTATTCAGATATCTGTCTGTCTTTCTTTCATCATTTATTTCTATATTTCTTTATTGGAGAAAGGTTTGCAGTGATAAGAAGATCAGCGTGGACACACAGATACGCCTCACACCACCAGACTCATCCACAGCCACAGGGCTCCAGACTAACTTGTGTTACTAGGAGCGCTGTAGACCCTGACTGAACATTTTAGGAGCGCAAGCAGAGGCACACCTTAAATCAGCTTGCAATGCAATTATTCAAATTTCCCCCAAAATAACTGTAATACTGACAAATTATTTAATAATAAATAGACTTAACGTACAGATATTACAATGTGCAGTTTTATTTTAAGTTCACAGGCACCAGACTAACATCTGAGGGCAGCGGCACCGCAGACACTGAGTTCTGCAGAGAGTATCTGGTGGCACTGGGGCTGACAATAAAGCACTACGCTTAATTTAGGGAGTAGATTAAATTAACTTTAATTATTATCATTCATAATGTCTTAATATTAATTTAAATAAAAAAAAAATATATTAGGGTGTGAAAATAGCCAATAAGCATCCTACTGTTTACAATGGTAATTTATTTATTTTATTATTTTTAAATAAGAGTTTAAATAAGAGTTTTTTGAATTTTTGAAGGAGGAACAAAAAATGTGTTGGTCATCACATTAAAAATGTATATGACATATCATTTATAAAATCACATTTATGATAGTTTTGAAGTGCTGGAAAAAGATGAGTAGTACTTGTAAGCGTTTGACTATTTCTGTCACATTATGGTTACAGTTACTACATTAAATCCATGGGGAATGTTGCTGATTTGTGGACTGAAAGCCTTCTGTAAGTGTTTCTCCTGGTTTGCACGTCAGCGCTGTTTGATCTGATATCTGTGGTTTATAACACAGAACTCTGAATGTTTCTCACTGGATCTCGCAGCGATGATGTTATTCTGAGGCGAATTCAATGGATTTCTTCACTGGATCTCCAGAGTCTGGATCTCCTAGTAACAGTGTCACGTGATCGAGATCAGCCCGCGACTGGCAAGTTCGAGGCGCTGCGCTGTCTATTAGTGGTCCGAACTAATAAACGGTCCGTGAAGCATAAAGGAGTAGCGCATTTTCGTTCCGCTTTCATTTTGTTTGGATTCGCTGCTCGGCAACGTTGTGGTCGCGCCAGCGCGACCTAAATAAATATTTGGTCGCACCGGCAGGTAAAATGGTCGCAAAATGCGACCAATTGGTCGCAGTCTGGAGCCCTGAGAGCCACACCAAAACACTGATGCTCTGCCAGTGATCTGCAGCTTTATGCTTTAATAGCGAGAGGGCCAAAGGTTACAGTGCAGCTTTAAACAGCAGAGGTCAGAGGTCACCTGACAGCTGGAGTGGGCGCTCCGCCCTGGCTCGTTCCCAGAAGTCTGAGCGATGTTCCTGGACCTGACAAAACCAAAACAAGAGGGAGAGCGTCAGTTCCTGCAGATGTAATGCCCTGAACATGGGCGTCAGGGGCTCACAGACAGTAGGGGGCGCTGTCACACCACTTCTGAGAGAGTACACACTCTCCTGATCAAACACAGCAGAATCAGCAGGAAGCGGGAGAAGCACTGCTGACGCACGGTACAGTCTTTGATGAAAAAGCTATTTTCTCAGCGTTTTGTTCAAAATGTTGCTTTTTTTTATGAAACTATTCAAGTGTTGATAAAACAGAATGCATGAAGCTAGAATAAAACGGGTGTTTTGTTTAAAAGCAGAGGCTCTGTTCTTTCTTTGATATATTGCTTACTCAGATATTCAAACAACACAATATTCTGAAGGCCACACTTGTGAGAATGATCACACATGCTGCTGGTGGCTGGACACTTATGAAACGCTGACGAGGAAAAAAGTGCAGTTCCTGTAAAGGCCTAAAGATGACTGTGTCTTGATGTGTGTGTATGTGTGTGTGCATGACTTTACTCACGTGCCACCTGGGCGATGGAGCTCTCGTCCAACATCATCTCAGCGATGCCCTCCTGATCCACCTCCACCTCATCCACGAACACCATCTCCGTCAGAGCCCGAGTCTTCAAGCTCCACGCCGCCTGCAACATCATCATCATCATCATACTTTTCATCATCATCATCATCATCACCATACTCTTCATCATCATCATACTTTTCATCATCATCATCATCTTCATCACCATCATCATACTCTTCATCATCATCATCATACTTTTCATCATCATACTCTTCATCATCAGCATACTCTTCATCATCATCATCATACTCTTCATCATCATCATCATACTTTTCATCATCATACTCTTCATCATCATCATACTCTTCATCATCATCATCACCATACTCTTCATCATCATCATACTTTTCATCATCATACTCTTCATCATCATCATACTTTTCATCATACTCTTCATCATCATCATCATCATCATACTCCATCATCATCATACTCCATCATCACAATACTCTTCATCATCACATCATCATCGAGTCTGGACCAGAGTCTGCGCAGTGGTGAACGCTGGACCCGAGTCTGCGCAGTGGTGAACGCTGGACCCGAGTCTGCGCAGTGGTGAACGCTGGACCCGAGTCTGCGCAGTGGTGAACGCTGTAGCCGAGTCTACGCAGTGGTGAACGCTGTAGCCGAGTCTGCGCAGTGGTGAACGCTGGACCCGAGTCTACGCAGTGGTGAACGCTGTAGCCGAGTCTACGCAGTGGTGAACGCTGTAGCCGAGTCTGCGCAGTGGTGAACGCTGTAGCCGAGTCTACGCAGTGGTGAACGCTGTAGCCGAGTCTACGCAGTGGTGAACGCTGGACCCGAGTCTGCGCAGTGGTGAACGCTGTAGCCGAGTCTGCGCAGTGGTGAACGCTGGACCCGAGTCTACGCAGTGGTGAACGCTGTAGCCGAGTCTACGCAGTGGTGAACGCTGTAGCCGAGTCTGCGCAGTGGTGAACGCTGTAGCCGAGTCTACGCAGTGGTGAACGCTGTAGCCGAGTCTACGCAGTGGTGAACGCTGTAGCCGAGTCTGCGCAGTGGTGAACGCTGTAGCCGAGTCTACGCAGTGGTGAACGCTGTAGCCGAGTCTACGCAGTGGTGAACGCTGGACCCGAGTCTGCGCAGTGGTGAACGCTGTAGCCGAGTCTGCGCAGTGGTGAACGCTGGACCCGAGTCTGCGCAGTGGTGAACGCTGTAGCCGAGTCTGCGCAGTGGTGAACGCTGTAGCCGAGTCTACGCAGTGGTGAACGCTGTAGCCGAGTCTGCGCAGTGGTGAACGCTGGACCCGAGTCTGCGCAGTGGTGAACGCTGTAGCCGAGTCTACGCAGTGGTGAACGCTGTAGCCGAGTCTGCGCAGTGGTGAACGCTGTAGCCGAGTCTACGCAGTGGTGAACGCTGTAGCCGAGTCTACGCAGTGGTGAACGCTGGACCCGAGTCTGCGCAGTGGTGAACGCTGTAGCCGAGTCTGCGCAGTGGTGAACGCTGGACCCGAGTCTGCGCAGTGGTGAACGCTGTAGCCGAGTCTGCGCAGTGGTGAACGCTGTAGCCGAGTCTACGCAGTGGTGAACGCTGTAGCCGAGTCTGCGCAGTGGTGAACGCTGTAGCCGAGTCTACGCAGTGGTGAACGCTGTAGCCGAGTCTACGCAGTGGTGAACGCTGGACCCGAGTCTGCGCAGTGGTGAACGCTGTAGCCGAGTCTGCGCAGTGGTGAACGCTGGACCCGAGTCTGCGCAGTGGTGAACGCTGGACCCGAGTCTGCGCAGTGGTGAACGCTGGACCAGAGTCTGCGCAGTGGTGAACGCTGGACCCGAGTCTGCGCAGTGGTGAACGCTGTAGCCGAGTCTGCGCAGTGGTGAACGCTGGACCCGAGTCTGCGCAGTGGTGAACGCTGTAGCCGAGTCTGCGCAGTGGTGAACGCTGGACCAGAGTCTGCGCAGTGGTGAACGCTGTAGCCGAGTCTACGCAGTGGTGAACGCTGGACCCGAGTCTGCGCAGTGGTGAATGCTGGACCAGAGTCTGCGCAGTGGTGAACGCTGTAGCCGAGTCTGCGCAGTGGTGAACGCTGTAGCCGAGTCTGCGCAGTGGTGAACGCTGGACCCGAGTCTGCGCAGAGTCTGCGCAGTGGTGAACGCTGGACCCGAGTCTGCGCAGTGGTGAACGCTGTAGCCGAGTCTGCGCATTGGTGAACGCTGGACCCGAGTCTGCGCAGTGGTGAACGCTGTAGCCGAGTCTGCGCAGTGGTGAACGCTGGACCAGAGTCTGCGCAGTGGTGAACGCTGTAGCCGAGTCTGCGCATTGGTGAACGCTGGACCCGAGTCTGCGCAGTGGTGAACGCTGGACCCGAGTCTGCGCAGTGGTGAACGCTGGACCAGAGTCTGCGCAGTGGTGAACGCTGTAGCCGAGTCTGCGCAGTGGTGAACGCTGTAGCCGAGTCTGCGCAGTGGTGAACGCTGGACCCGAGTCTGCGCAGTGGTGAACGCTGGACCAGAGTCTGCGCAGTGGTGAACGCTGTAGCCGAGTCTGCGCATTGGTGAACGCTGGACCCGAGTCTGCGCAGTGGTGAACGCTGTAGCCGAGTCTGCGCAGTGGTGAACGCTGTAGCCGAGTCTGCGCAGTGGTGAACGCTGGACCAGAGTCTGCGCAGTGGTGAACGCTGTAGCCGAGTCTGCGCATTGGTGAACGCTGGACCCGAGTCTGCGCAGTGGTGAACGCTGGACCCGAGTCTGCGCAGTGGTGAACGCTGGACCAGAGTCTGCGCAGTGGTGAACGCTGTAGCCGAGTCTGCGCAGTGGTGAACGCTGGACCCGAGTCTGCGCAGTGGTGAACGCTGGACCAGAGTCTGCGCAGTGGTGAACGCTGTAGCCGAGTCTGCGCAGTGGTGAACGCTGTAGCCGAGTCTGCGCAGTGGTGAACGCTGTAGCCGAGTCTGCGCAGTGGTGAACGCTGTAGCCGAGTCTGCGCAGTGGTGAACGCTGGACCAGAGTCTGCGCAGTGGTGAACGCTGTAGCCGAGTCTGCGCAGTGGTGAACGCTGTAGCCGAGTCTGCGCAGTGGTGAACGCTGTAGCCGAGTCTGCGCAGTGGTGAACGCTGTAGCCGAGTCTGCGCAGTGGTGAACGCTGGACCAGAGTCTGCGCAGTGGTGAACGCTGTAGCCGAGTCTGCGCATTGGTGAACGCTGTAGCCGAGTCTGCGCAGTGGTGAACGCTGTAGCCGAGTCTGCGCATTGGTGAACGCTGGACCAGAGTCTGCGCAGTGGTGAACGCTGTAGCCGAGTCTGCGCAGTGGTGAACGCTGGACCCGAGTCTGCGCAGTGGTGAACGCTGGACCAGAGTCTGCGCAGTGGTGAACGCTGTAGCCGAGTCTGCGCAGTGGTGAACGCTGTAGCCGAGTCTGCGCAGTGGTGAACGCTGTAGCCGAGTCTGCGCATTGGTGAACGCTGGACCCGAGTCTGCGCAGTGGTGAACGCTGGACCAGAGTCTGCGCAGTGGTGAACGCTGTAGCCGAGTCTGCGCAGTGGTGAACGCTGTAGCCGAGTCTGCGCAGTGGTGAACGCTGTAGCCGAGTCTGCGCAGTGGTGAACGCTGTAGCCGAGTCTGCGCAGTGGTGAACGCTGGACCAGAGTCTGCGCAGTGGTGAACGCTGTAGCCGAGTCTGCGCAGTGGTGAACGCTGTAGCCGAGTCTGCGCAGTGGTGAACGCTGTAGCCGAGTCTGCGCAGTGGTGAACGCTGTAGCCGAGTCTGCGCAGTGGTGAACGCTGGACCAGAGTCTGCGCAGTGGTGAACGCTGTAGCCGAGTCTGCGCATTGGTGAACGCTGTAGCCGAGTCTGCGCAGTGGTGAACGCTGTAGCCGAGTCTGCGCATTGGTGAACGCTGTAGCCGAGTCTGCGCATTGGTGAACGCTGTAGCCGAGTCTGCGCATTGGTGAACGCTGTAGCCGAGTCTGCGCAGTGGTGAACGCTGGACCAGAGTCTGCGCAGTGGTGAACGCTGTAGCCGAGTCTGCGCATTGGTGAACGCTGTAGCCGAGTCTGCGCATTGGTGAACGCTGGACCAGAGTCTGCGCAGTGGTGTACGCTGGACCAGAGTCTGCGCAGTGGTGAACGCTGTAGCCGAGTCTGCGCAGTGGTGAACGCTGTAGCCGAGTCTGCGCAGTGGTGAACGCTGTAGCCGAGTCTGCGCAGTGGTGAACGCTGGACCAGAGTCTGCGCAGTGGTGAACGCTGTAGCCGAGTCTGCGCAGTGGTGAACGCTGTAGCCGAGTCTGCGCAGTGGTGAACGCTGTAGCCGAGTCTGCGCATTGGTGAACGCTGTAGCCGAGTCTGCGCATTGGTGAACGCTGTAGCCGAGTCTGCGCATTGGTGAACGCTGTAGCCGAGTCTGCGCAGTGGTGAACGCTGGACCAGAGTCTGCGCAGTGGTGAACGCTGTAGCCGAGTCTGCGCATTGGTGAACGCTGTAGCCGAGTCTGCGCATTGGTGAACGCTGTAGCCGAGTCTGCGCAGTGGTGTACGCTGGACCAGAGTCTGCGCAGTGGTGAACGCTGTAGCCGAGTCTGCGCATTGGTGAACGCTGGACCCGAGTCTGCGCAGTGGTGAGCGCTGGACCAGAGTCTGCGCAGTGGTGAGCGCTGGACCAGAGTCTGCGCAGTGGTGAGCGCTGGACCAGAGTCTGCGCAGTGGTGAACGCTGGACCCGAGTCTGCGCAGTGGTGAACGCTGTAGCCGAGTCTGCGCATTGGTGAACGCTGTAGCCGAGTCTGCGCAGTGGTGAACGCTGTAGCCGAGTCTGCGCATTGGTGAACGCTGGACCCGAGTCTGCGCAGTGGTGAGCGCTGGACCAGAGTCTGCGCAGTGGTGAACGCTGGACCAGAGTCTGCGCAGTGGTGAGCGCTGGACCAGAGTCTGCGCAGTGGTGAACGCTGGACCAGAGTCTGCGCAGTGGTGAACGCTGTAGCCGAGTCTGCGCAGTGGTGAGCGCTGGACCAGAGTCTGCGCAGTGGTGAACGCTGTAGCCGAGTCTGCGCATTGGTGAACGCTGTAGCCGAGTCTGCGCAGTGGTGAACGCTGGACCCGAGTCTGCGCAGTGGTGAACGCTGGACCAGAGTCTGCGCAGTGGTGAACGCTGTAGCCGAGTCTGCGCAGTGGTGAACGCTGGACCAGAGTCTGCGCAGTGGTGAACGCTGTAGCCGAGTCTGCGCATTGGTGAACGCTGGACCCGAGTCTGGGCAGTGGTGAACGCTGGACCAGAGTCTGCGCAGTGGTGAACGCTGTAGCCGAGTCTGCGCAGTGGTGAACGCTGTAGCCGAGTCTGCGCAGTGGTGAACGCTGGACCCGAGTCTGCGCAGTGGTGAACGCTGGACCAGAGTCTGCGCAGTGGTGAACGCTGTAGCCGAGTCTGCGCATTGGTGAACGCTGTAGCCGAGTCTGCGCAGTGGTGAACGCTGTAGCCGAGTCTGCGCATTGGTGAACGCTGGACCCGAGTCTGCGCAGTGGTGAGCGCTGGACCAGAGTCTGCGCAGTGGTGAACGCTGGACCAGAGTCTGCGCAGTGGTGAGCGCTGGACCAGAGTCTGCGCAGTGGTGAACGCTGGACCAGAGTCTGCGCAGTGGTGAACGCTGTAGCCGAGTCTGCGCAGTGGTGAACGCTGTAGCCGAGTCTGCGCAGTGGTGAACGCTGGACCCGAGTCTGCGCAGTGGTGAACGCTGTAGCCGAGTCTGCGCAGTGGTGAACGCTGTAGCCGAGTCTGCGCAGTGGTGAACGCTGTAGCCGAGTCTGCGCAGTGGTGAACGCTGTAGCCGAGTCTGCGCAGTGGTGAACGCTGGACCCGAGTCTGCGCAGTGGTGAACGCTGTAGCCGAGTCTGCGCAGTGGTGAACGCTGTAGCCGAGTCTGCGCAGTGGTGAACGCTGTAGCCGAGTCTGCGCAGTGGTGAACGCTGGACCCGAGTCTGCGCAGTGGTGAACGCTGGACCCGAGTCTGCGCAGTGGTGAACGCTGGACCCGAGTCTGCGCAGTGGTGAACGCTGGACCCGAGTCTGCGCAGTGGTGAACGCTGGACCAGAGTCTGCGCAGTGGTGAACGCTGGACCCGAGTCTGCGCAGTGGTGAACGCTGGACCAGAGTCTGCGCAGTGGTGAACGCT
>NC_138239.1:40017256-40067256 GCF_964197995.2 Scardinius erythrophthalmus | reverse complement strand
ACAACTGTTACTGCAAACAACTGTTACTGCAAACAACTGTTACTGCAAACAACTGTTACTGCAAACAACTGTTACTGCAAACAACTGTTACTGCAAACAACTGTTACTGCAAACAACTGTTACTGCAAACAACTGTTACTGCACACAACTGTTACTGCAAACAACTGTTACTGCAAACAACTGTTACTGCACACAACGCAACTGATGGTGGTTGAAATAAAATGCTGCGTGTAGTTAGCCAATCAGCATGTTCAGCGCCCAAGTCCCACCCCTGAAAGTTCCTGAACTTTGAAAAAGTACTACCTCGCAAGCAGGGACTTTCTAAGGGAGAAATATTTACCCGGAATTTCATTTAGACCCTGATTCCAGCGGTGGAAACACACATAGAACCAGCCCGAAGTCCCTAGTTCCTGTGGAAAGTTCCTGAGGGGGAAACACACAGAGTACCAGCCCGATGTCCCTAGTCCCTGGGGAAAGTTCCTGAGATGGAAACACACCGAGTACCAGCCCGATGTCCCTAGTTCCTGGGGAAAGTTCCTGAGGTGGAAACACAGAGTACCAGCCCGAAGTCCCTAGTTCCTGAGGTGGAAACACACCGAGTACCAGCCCGAAGTCCCTAGTTCCTGGGGAAAGTTCCTGAGGTGGAAACACAGAGTACCAGCCTGAAGTCCCTAGTTCCTGAGGTGGAAACACACCGAGTACCAGCCCGGAGTCCCTAGTTCCTGGGGAAAGTTCCTGAGGTGGAAACACACCGAGTACCAGCCCGAAGTCCCTAGTCCCTGGGGAAAGTTCCTGAGGTGGAAACACACCGAGTACCAGCCCGAAGTCCCTAGTTCCTGGGGAAAGTTCCTGAGGTGGAAACACACCGAGTACCAGCCCGAAGTCCCTAGTTCCTGAGGTGGAAACACACCGAGTACCAGCCCGAAGTCCCTAGTTCCTGAGGTGGAAACACACCGAGTACCAGCCCGAAGTCCCTAGTTCCTGGGGAAAGTTCCTGAGGTGGAAACACAGAGTACCAGCCTGAAGTCCCTAGTTCCTGAGGTGGAAACACACCGAGTACCAGCCCGGAGTCCCTAGTTCCTGGGGAAAGTTCCTGAGGTGGAAACACACCGAGTACCAGCCCGAAGTCCCTAGTCCCTGGGGAAAGTTCCTGAGGTGGAAACACACCGAGTACCAGCCCGAAGTCCCTAGTCCCTGGGGAAAGTTCCTGAGGTGGAAACACACCGAGTACCAGCCCGAAGTC
This sequence comes from Scardinius erythrophthalmus, assembly GCF_964197995.2. Classification (NCBI taxonomy): domain Eukaryota; kingdom Metazoa; phylum Chordata; class Actinopteri; order Cypriniformes; family Leuciscidae; genus Scardinius; species Scardinius erythrophthalmus. The sequence goes on along the minus strand of NC_138239.1, from coordinate 40,066,013 downwards.
CCTAGTCCCTGGGGAAAGTTCCTGGGGTGGAAACACACCGAGTACCAGCCCGAAGTCCCTAGTTCCTGGGGAAAGTTCCTGGGGTGGAAACACACCGAGTACCAGCCCGAAGTCCCTAGTTCCTGGGGAAAGTTCCTGAGGTGGAAACACACCGAGTACCAGCCCGAAGTCCCTAGTCCCTGGGGAAAGTTCCTGGGGTGGAAACACACCGAGTACCAGCCCGAAGTCCCTAGTCCCTGGGGAAAGTTCCTGAGGTGGAAACACAGAGTACCAGCCCGGAGTCCCTAGTCCCTGGGGTGGAAACACACCGAGTACCAGCCCGAAGTCCCTAGTCCCTGGGGAAAGTTCCTGAGGTGGAAACACAGAGTACCAGCCCGGAGTCCCTAGTTCCTGGGGTGGAAACGCGGCTTATGTTTTTCGACGTCGTTGAAATAGTAAGCGTGGTTTTTTTTGGACAAAATCCCTGATTAACGTGGAAAAGGCAGCTTTTATTGACCGTCACATGACGTCTGGTCGGCAGTGTGTGTGTGTGTGTGTGTGTGTTCAGATCTGATGTTGTTCTGTCATCTTATGTTCAGGGAAAAGAAGGGCGAAACCTGAAGAACTCGTACAATCACAACTACTTTGGGCGCTACTGCTCGTGTGACCGGCCTTATCCGGATGAAGACGATCAGGTGCGTGACGCTCCTCATCCTCACTGAGGGATGAAGCTGCAGTGGATTATGAGCTGTTTCTACTCTCTCCAGGTGAACGAGGAGATGATCCAGTGTGTGGTGTGTGAGGACTGGTTCCACGAGAAGGTGAACTCACACACACTCTGTTATTCCTCTCTCCCTCTGATCCTCAGGGGCCGGTTGCACCAGCTGAACGTAAAAAAGTTTGGTGTAAGCTCTACGATGGACTTAGTTACGTCCAGCTTTCCGATGAATATTTACACCTGTTGCACAGTCTAAAACTACGACTAGGCGCAGCTACGCTTAGCATAGATTATGCTCGTACATGCTGACATGTTCTACCGCACTGATAGTTTATTGGCTCCAACGAATAGATGACACAACATGACTGCTGAGCCGAGAAAAAGAAAATTAAATTACTCAGATTGTGAAACAAGACAAATTGTTGAGCTATTTTGGTATGCAAGCATTGGCATAAAATCGATGCGCCATTGTCTCAACGTTTTTATTGATCTTTATTTTCACCAGGGAAACAAGTCAAGACTTCTAACTTTACCCCTACCTTTGACTAAGATTTGGTATCAGACGTGCGCTATGCCCAGATGGTGCAACAGGGATTAATTCTACATAGGAAGCTTAGTCTTACGACCGGGTGTATGTCAAGCTGGTGCAACCGGCCTCTGGTGTTAAAGTGTGTCCTCATGTTTCAGCATCTGGGTTCTCCAGCAGCTGACGGAGAGGTGCTGACGGAGATGATCTGTGTGCGCTGCATGGAGCGAGTGCCGTTCCTCTGGGCGTACGCGGCTCGATTAGCAGGTCTGGAGGAGGTGCGCTCCTGAAGAGACATGGGCCGCAGGGTCGGTTCTGCAGTCACTGCGCTGTTGTAAACGGGATCTGTTTTGTGATCTCCTCTAGGTTCTGCTCTGAATAAACAAGGCCTCTGTGAAGAGCATGTGAGCGCTGATCAGACGTCAGGTGACAAGCAGCCGGATGCTGCCGGAGCCGCGGGTCGAGGTGATTCAGGGACGGCTCCTGCGGATCAGCAGATCTCAGACGGCAGTGGATGTGTGTGGAAAGAGCTGAAGGCCGGAGCCGCGGGTCGAGGTGATTCAGGGACGGCTCCTGCGGATCAGCAGATCTCAGACGGCAGCGGATGCGTGTGGAAAGAGCTGAAGGCCAGAGCCGCGGGTCGAGGTGATTCAGGGACGGCTCCTGCGGATCAGCAGATCTCAGACGGCAGCGGATGCGTGTGGAAAGAGCTGAAGGCCGGAGCCGCGGCGTGTGTGAGAGAAGCTCCGGTGTTCTGGCCGTATCACTGGAGAGAGAAACTCTGCCGCTGCACCGACTGCAAGGTGTCGTTCACAATCTTTATTCTAGAGGATCTCAGACGCCTGATTGACGGATATGAGTGAATCACTGTTACAGAGCTCTGTTTCTGTTTTTAATGTTCTATATATTGTGTGTAGAGAATGTATGTAGAGACGGGTGTTCCTTTCCTGCTGGACGAGTCGGACACGCTGCTCGCATACGAGGAGAGAGCCAAAGCTGAAGCGCTGAGGAGCGACGACCTGCTGCTGTCCTGCCTGACCTCTGTGACCCCTCTGACCTCTGTGACCTCCCTGACCTCTCTGAGCCACGTGCAGCAGCTCGAGGTCATATACCGTAAGTGTGTCTCTGTCATTAAAATCACGAATACTACAGAAAACACACTAACAAACTTTTGAACAGGATGAATAGTATAAATTATGTATATAATTATAATCTGTATAGATTCTGTATAATCGTTCACGTCTACACTGGACGGGACGAGTCTTTCAGCAGTAAACTGATGTAATGTTCTGTAGCGTCCAGTGTTAGGTGTGTGTGTGTGTGTGTGTGTGTTAGAGTCCTGCAAGTGTGACCGTGTTTCCGGACGGCCCGTTTTCACTGTTGCACAGCGGTTTCTGTCTGCCTGAGTGAATTACATTGTAGCTCCGTATAGCTTTGTTTTTAAACTCTATCTTCCCTGCCTTTTATATTGCTTAATAATAGGGCTGGGGTAAACGATTATTAATGAAACGATTAGTCGGGCGATTATTTTATCGATTAGTCGACTAATCTAACGACTAATTGGAATTATTTATCCTGTCTGTTATTCGCATATCTCTGTCGAACCGTTACTCCGATGGATTTCAAACTCGACAGCTGTCTGGGCACGAGTAAGTACAGTGCCAAGTTTGACGTTGTTTGGATGAGAAATGCAAAAGATATGTTAAATATATCGGTAAAAGAAGCACTTAGAAGGTTGTGGTTTAAAAATAAACATTCTGACATAAACACACTGCCAGCTACACTGTTTACTTCTGAATAATATAGTATAAATGTGATAAATCCATTTTTTTTTTTTATGCAATTAATCCATTAAATCAATATAAAAGTTATTTTTCACATTGAAACTGTTGAAAATACACAACGAAGTAAGTTGATCCACATATGACAGCCTCTGAACTCGGTCAATACTAATCTGGATTAAACATAGGCTACATTCAATCAGCCATCGCTAAGAAATACCTTCTGAACGACGGCGACCTTCTTTTTTGACGGCGATCAGCTGTAAAATGGCTTAGGTCCTGCTCGGTTTTCGTTGACTTTGAGTACAAGAATTGAAAGTTTTTTAAAAGATCCCCTGGGGTTAACTTGTCAGCATTCGACAGAAGTTTGACGCTGTCGTGTGAGAACAAGCAACAGTCGGCATTTCTCTTCCTCCCGCGTGCCTCATCTTCTTAATCTCCTCACGTAAATGATTAGATTTCGATGGCTTACGTTTCTTCCCTACGGCAGAATCCACCACAAGTTCATCAATGCCGTCAAATGTATTAATTTTTTTGTTTGTTTGTTGATCAAAAAGTGCAAAGTAGATAAGGAAAACTAGGATGCCGGGTGTCAGAGCGCCACCGTTACTGTTTACAATGCGTGGAATGGTGCGCTGTGATTGGTTGAGAGGATTTATGGCATTCTGCAGAGAAAGGAGACTGGCGTTTGTCGCGGTTTGGAAAGAAAGGGAGAAAACATGGCAGAATAACACGGCGGGCGGTGTGTGTGTGGCGAGCTGTACCTCCGAGAATGGTGCAAAAAAATTAATAAATAATAAATAAAGAAGCGTCGTCATCGACGCACCGCTACAGCACTACTTAATAATCATCGCAATTTATCTGATATCTCATTTTGTCTGTCATTTTGATCTGGCATTGCTAGCTTTAATCTAAATCGCTATCGCTCGCACAGCGCGTTAACATTACGCTAGCCAGTTAATCTGCAATCCGTGTTTGGAGTCTTTTTTTCTCTTGCGCCTTTTACGAGTCCATCAAACAACTGTGGTGAGTAGGATCAGTCAACAAACACTGTGAGTCATGTCTTCTCTTATTGTTACTTGCACTTCGTGTCACATGTATAGCATAGCCTTCTCTGTCAGCACAGGATTTACATGTGATAAATGCAGGGAGATAGTAAAGCTGGCGGAGAAGATTTCAGAACTAGAGACATGCATCCAAGCTTGAGGTTAATTGTAAGAGTGCAAGGGCTTTAGATACTGCTTTGGATGCGACTAGCTTAGCGAACATTGTTCGGTTCCGCCTGAAGTAGAGCCCTCGCAGCAGGGCAACTGGGTGACGGTGAGACACTGTAGTCGCGGGACAAAACACCGCTCTTCCGTTCCGATAACAACATTAAACAGGTTCTCCCCGCTCAGTGAAACACCCACTGAGAATCCTGTTGATTGTGCCCTAGTTATTGGCGATTCTATCACACGGAACGTGAAAATAGAGACACCAGCCACCATAGTCACATGTTTGCCGGGAGCCAGAGCGCCTGACATCAAAGCAAATTTAAAAGTGCTGGCTAATGCTAATCGTAAATTCTCTAAGATTATTATTCAAGTCGTACTAATGATGTTAGGCTCCGCCAGTCGGAGATCACAAAAATTTACATTAAAGAGGTGTGTGAACTCGCAAGTAAGATGTCAGGCACTGTAATTTGCTCTGGCTCCCTTCCTGTTCGCAGGAGTGATGAGATACTTAGTAGACTGTCCTCACTCAACGGCTGGTTGTCTAAGTGGTGTCCGCAAAATAATATAGGGTTCATAGACAATTGGAAAAGTTTTTGGGCCGAAAAGATCCGGGCCGTATCCAGATCAGATGGAGGACCTGCGCCTAGACACGACCACAACGCATGTAGTCACAATGACACCATTATATGAGAACTGTATATATAAATGAACTAAATTAATAACTTTGTTGCATTATTTTTCTGTTATCTTTGTAAAGCTGTTAAAAAGCGCTATATAATTCGATGACTTGAGTGTGTGTGTTTGTGAGAGAGTGTGTGTGAGAGAGGGAAAGAGTGTGTGATAGACACGTGAGTGCGTCTGAGTGAGCGTGCGAGAGTGAGAGTGTGTGATAGACACGTGAGTGCGTCTGAGTGAGCGTGCGAGAGTGAGTGTGTGTGTGATAGACACGTGCGAGTGTGTGTTTTAGACAGGATTTGTTATAGAAGTGCCATTGCTTGAAATGTTTTTCTTTTTTCTTTCTTTCTTGTGTCTAGAGTTCAATGAGTTAAAAGACGAGCTACGTGAGTTTCTTCAACAATCGTCAGACCAGAGGAAGGTATAGAAGAGAATCAGTTACTGAGATCAGTCAGAAGTACAGCTCAGTTTTAATGATCTCTGGTTTGGTTTTAGGAGGTGACGCCTGAGCGTTTGCGGGACTTTCTGGAGGAACTGCAGGCCAGAAAGAGGAGACGGTTAACCTGAACCAATCAGCAGCGGTTCTCGGTTAAACTGAACCAATCAGCAGCGGTTCTCGGTTAACCTGAACCAATCAGCAGCGGTTCTCGGTTAACCTGAACCAATCAGCAGCGGTTCTCGCAGCAATATGAGCCTTAACATCCACTTTAATAAAGTTCCAGAGCAAAAACTATCGCTTGTGTGCAAATACTTCTTAATTATTGCTTTTTAATGAAGTGCTTTGCGTCAGATTCTCTCTTGTAGCTCATTATCAGTACGTCTCCATGTTCAGCATCTTTGCTCCAGTCCTTGAATCTGATTGGTCGAGCAGGAGTGCTGATGTATGTGTGTGTCCACTGGTTCAGTCAGACTGTGTGTGTGTGTGTGTGTGTGTGTGTGGTTTACAGTGACACACCAGCAGGAGCCGACAGTGAGTGAATCCTTCAAACTGATCTGTTCCAAAACACTGCTACTACTTCTGATGAACTTCATGATCGCGTTCCTGCGCCCTCAGCAATACTAGTCATTTCACATGCTGCTTTCCACACACTATATAGCAGGAAGTGTGTGAATCAGTGAATCCAAACACACTCAACCAGTTCATTCCAGGACGTGGATTCATGAATGAATGAACACCACTGCGTACTCATTGAATGTGTTTGTTAAACTGTATAAAACTGTATCATCCTCACAGTTGAGCTGTAGGTCTGAATATGAGCTGTGATTGACCTTTGACCCCTGTGACCCCTGTGCTGGGATCTGCAGCACGTAAATATGACAGCAGGAAGTTACACAAGTTCTGTTGAAACAGACTGGCTGCGTCCCAAATCACACACTCTTGAGTAGGTACTTAGTCTGAATAAGTAATTACTGCACGACCGCTAAAAAAGTATGTTCTGCATAGTATGAATGTAATCTGGACGTACTACATCTGCCATGATGTCATTATCATGTGATCTACCAATAAATCCTCTCCTGTGGCCTCATGGGATAGTGTCCATCATATACACACTTCAGAACCTCACCGGAAGTAGTCGCTCATCCAGATCTTGTGAGTACTGTGAATTTAGACACTTCTTTTGTCATACTGTGATATCTGTACTCTTTCTCACTGGTTGAGATTCATGTGCGTTTGACCAATCACAGGCTCCGGCACTGATCCCAGACCTGCAGCGGGACACTCTTGTATTGTGGAGATCAACACACATCATTACAAAACACCTTTACAGTATTTAATAATATACAAATACAGTATAACATAATAATAATGCCTAGTTGTCCATTTTTGGCAGTTTTGAGTGGGTTGGTACTATAGTTTACACTTTGCTTTGATATAAACACAGCAGTTGAGATTTGCTGTATAGTGTACATCACTACATTAGTGTGCAGTTAAAACTGTTTGGGGTTATGAATTTATGATTATTGTAGGCTTATGAATCTGTAAGGTTTTGTTTAATTATAACAGTTGGTGGAATGATTAGCCTAATTACTATCTGGTGCCACTGTTAAATTATACGGATATACAACAGGGTTTAAGATTTTATGTCTCAATATTTCATACTTTTATATATCTCCTGTAGTGTAACCAACTGGACACTAGAGGGCACTCCGGGTCAGTGAAGGTTATAGAGAGAGTTGTATAGGGGAAAATAAAAATAAATGGATGTTTAGTAACTGAGCTGTTTGCGTGTCCTGATGTTTCATATATATTGTGGTTTCCACAATCTGAAAAGAAGGAAACAAAGAAGTGAGTGAGAAAAGAGAGCGATGTTGCACATGGACTGCTAGAAACAAAGAGAATAGAAACGGTGCACGAGTGCAACTGAGAACCGGCCTGGTAAAAGAAAAGGAGCAGTGGAGCAGTGCTACCGAGATTAAGAGTAAGTGAACACAGTCAAAATATGGATCAGATATTTTCGCTGACACCTCCGGGAAGTTTTGACAAGCCCAGTTCATGGCCCAGTTCATGGTCCAGTTCATGGCCCAGTTCATGGCCTCAGTGGATGCACCGCTTTGAGCGATTCAGAGTACCGTCGGGCCTTGCAGAAAAACCCTCTTCTTTACTTTATGGGGGAGAAAAGTGAGCATATATTAAATACGTTACCCCTAAGCGAGTACGAGAAAAAGAGGTCAAGAAGGCTGTAAGTGAGCACTTTATTGGCAGACATAACGTCATTTATGAGAGGGTGGAATTCAACAGCAGCTTTCAACAGCCTGGTGAATCAGCAGAGAGTTTGATCACATGTATAAGCTCGCGGGACGCTGCAGATGTGCCGACCCTCCATGAGGAGAAGATCAGAGACCGGACTGTGGTGGGCATAAGAGATGCAAAGCTCTCAGAAAGACTGCAACTAGATCCAAATTTGACATTGGATAAAACGATAACTCGGGTCAGACAAAATGAGGAAATAAAACGTCAGCAATAATAAGATGAGAAAAGTCTGAAGTGAAAGAAGTGAACGTTGATGCAGTCGTGACACAGAGAACATCTAAAGAATGACATCTCAGAGAGCACAGCGGTCAGCTCAGAGAACGCAAAGTTGTTATAATGCAGCTCATGAAATAAAACAGATGGATTCCTGCAAGAGATGTGGGTTAGGGTTAGGTCCACAGCACCCGTGGAAAGCCTGTCCAGCCAGAGAATCACAATGCAGAAAATGTAGAAAGAAAGGACATTCTACTGCAGTCTGCCGGTCAGGTCAAAGACTTGTGATAGTTGACAGTCCATATGAGTCTGCTTTCTGGGGAACAATCCAGACCCAAAAACAAGAGAATATGTGGCAGCAGAGAATCCTGGTGAATAAAGAACCAAGTTCCACCTAAATCTCTCACTCCAAGATGGCCTGACGGGAAAGACGGGATGTTACAGTTTTTCATGCTATAAGACAGGCGCAGGCGCAGACGTCACTATATCTAATATAGATAGATAGATAATAATTAATTCATAATTGAGATAGACAGATAATTAATTGAGATAGATAGATAGATAGATAGATAGATAGATAGATAGATAATTGAGACAGACAGACAGACAGATAGATAGATAGATAGATAGATAGATAGATAGATAGATAGATAGATAATTGAGACAGACAGACAGACAGATAGATAGATAGATAGATAGATAGATAGATAGATAGATAGATAGATAGATAGATAGATAGATAGATAGATAGATAGATAGATAGATAGATAGATAGATAGATAGATAGATAGATAGATAGATACTTTATTGATCCCCTAGGCCTAGGGGAACAAGGTTTTCAAAAGTAGCCTACGAATAAAACACAAAATGGTTAGATTTTTGCTTGGCAATTACATGCAAGTTATTTTTCAAGCATGTTTGCAATTACCAAGCATAATTCTAACCATTTAGAATTTTATTCATATTTAACGGGTTGGTGCATTTCAACATAGCCTAATGCAATAGATTAACCAAGGGAATATTACAGACAATGAGGAGCCGTGGCTGGCTGCAACTGCATTTGGTTATGCGAGCGGGCACTCACCTGTTTCAGAAACAGAAACGGGGGGAACTATTTGCAGAGCAGTGGTGAAATCATGGTCCATGTACAGGGTACTTTCTCCTTCCCGTTGATAGAGCGTTTGAGTTATGGGCTGGGTCATCTCCTGGTCCCAGTAAATCATGGTGTCGCTGGCGTACACTACAGACAAAATACATTCACGTGAGTAAATTGCCTGACCGCTCATTACTAGGAGGCTCCTATTGACTGCTAGCTAGCATCTGCTCTGGGTAGGTAACACCAAACCATAACGGTATTTTTAAAACTGACACTGCGTGTTAACGCATTATATATATATTATATAACAATTGTTAATGACACAACATTGTATAGGCTACAAAAACTATCCACTAACAGTAGCAAAAAACGTTTAGTTGTGTACAGTGCTTACCATTCACGACTCTTGCGTTGCTCTCCGCCATTTTGAAAAGGTCAAAGGTTATCTCATCTCGTCAACTCGTGCATCAAAATATTCTACGAGCTGCCCAGTGGAAAATACCACATGAGGGGGTGTTCACGTGCATTTTCCACGTCGGCTTTTGGTATTTACCATAATTACCATAGCACGTGAAGGCACCAACATGGTCGTCCGATATCCCTTGCCAGTTATTATGCGTACAGCAAATCTTCTTGTATGAATATGGTCAATTTATAGTGTTTATATCCAAAAAGAAACGATGCTGGGAGATGTTTCTGTATTTAGCGCGCTCACCGCGATGTATGTTTTTTCTGGGCTTGTGCAGCGTCATGCAATCGTCACGCTGGCGTCAATGGTTCCGTTGCTTTCATTTTGTTAATCAATTGATGTTGCGATGATTTATATAAAAATGTATATCAAGTCATTCTCGAGTCATACAGTTCAAGTCAAGTCAAGTCTCGAGTCATTGGATCTCAAGTCAAAGTCAAGTTGAGTCATTTTCTTAATTTAGTCAAGCAAGTCTCAAGTCCTTAAATTTGCGATTTATGATACAGTTATAAAATTAATTAAAAGAGTAAAAAGATGATACATAGATAAACTTCTCATCTGGCAAAATACCGGTGTATCATATTTCACAGCTCACAGTTTTACTGTGAGATTTCCCCATGGTGATCACACTGTGTCTGAGGTGTTCTTTCGGCACGCCTGAGAACTATACTGGACGTCTCCGATGGACCCGATTTTCCCCTAAAATCGTACAGGAGGAGCTCTAGGACTCACGGGTAACCTCGGGTTCACTAACCCATCAGTCCGCACCCCACAGAACCTCGAGTTAATCTCGTCAAGCTCACCACTCCAGCACAGACCCAGGCCGTCCGCAGGGCTTCATCTCTGACACAGTTCTCAGTGCCATTTGAGTTCAGAATCAGTTTAGAATAAAGGCAGTGCAAAATAAAATACAGTGTAATCAGCCGGACACACAGTGGCACAGTGCTCATTCAGTAAATGCACAGCTGAACAGAAGTGTTCTGAGTCTGGATGCGAAACAAGTGTTTGAGTTCAGAAGTGGCGTGATAATTACAAGGACTCTGTGACACATACTAAAACAGACAGGGTTATATACACAGGGAAATGACAATGCTAATGGGGAATTGGCTGAGTGCAATGATTAGTGACAAGGGACAGCTATGAAGAAACAGGGATCGTGGGGAATGTAGTTCAGAATGTGACAGACACCGTGGCGAAGGAGGACATCTAGTGGTGACCCAGGGAACTCAAACCAGACACTGTGACAATAGGAAGGAACGAGCTCATCATCCGCTTCCTTAGAGGATGAACCCACCGCGGCCCCCCTCGGTTCCTATTTGGGATCGTCCTCCGTCCTGGAGGCCCTGAAAGCATTTCCCTTTGAACCGTTAGAATCCGTGGATCTGAAATACCTTTCGCTCAAAACCGTTTTTCTGAAAGCTCTGTCGTCAGTAAAACGCGTGGGGGATCTACACACACTGTCTGTTAGCCCCGCATGTCTCGAGTTCAGACCAAATGACTCCAAAGTCATCCTCAAACCGAGACACGGTTTACGTCCCACAACCGATTGGCACTCCCTTTAGAGCGCAGATCATCTCCCTGTCGGCTCTGCCAGCATCCGATAGCAAGGACAGTGATGACCTCCTATGCCCCATCAGGGCGCTGAGAGTTTACATCACACGCTCCGCCGCCTTTAGGCGTTCTGAGCAGCTCTTTGTTTCGTTTTGTGGGCGCACCAGGGGTCTCGCCGCCTCGAAACAGAGCCTGTCCAGATGGATAGTGGACGCTATTGCAGCAGCTTATGCGTCCAAACACCTGCAGTGCCCCATGGGCATCAGAGCTCATTCCACTAGAGGCTTGGCCTCGTCGTGGGCTTGGTCCAGCAGCATTTCTATTCATAACATTTGTATGGCGGCAGGCTGGGCCTCCCCCTCTACATTCGTGAGATTTTATAACCCGGAAGTTCCCGCCTTGCAGGCTAAACTGTTATCAGTTTAAGTGATATGTATGTTCTGCCCAGTCGTTCATGTGCAGACTACTTCGTGTACTACTAGCTTTTCTGGTGAGCTGCACTAAGGGATGAGATTCTCTATATACAGACCGGTGGAGCCGCTCTATATTCTCCCTATGATGTGCTTATGTACTGTGCTGACCCGCGCTGCTGGCCGCATTCTCCATGCTTATACATAGACCGACAGAGTCGCTCTGTATTCCTATGAAATGCTTATGACATGTGCTGGATAAGCCTGTTCCCGCATGTGTGTTCCCCGGGCTCCCCTGGGACTCATGGATGCTCGGCGCGCACGGCGTTGACAAGGGGTTCCCGTAGCGTAAGCAACTTACGCAATACGAGAGAACCTCTCGTAAGAGAACGTACTCGGTTACCTAATGTAACCTCGGTTCTCTCTAGAAGAGGGAACGAGTATTGCGTAACCTGCCGTGTCGCGCCACGAGCTTATTCGCTTCAGTCTATGAAAACCAGAATTTCAGCCTGTGAGCCCCTCTTTTATACACACTAGCCACACCCATTCTGGCGGGCTCATTGGGCGTGACGTCACGCAGGGCTCACTGATAGGCTGCTGCAGTTGCCGCAGGACAGCCAATGAGCACGCTTATACAGCCTGCTATGGTCTGCTGGCTGCCGCACTGCGTTGACAATAAATACAAAATTAAGGATAATTTTTTGGCTTCAGATCTCGAGAAAAGACAACTTTACCCGTAGCGTAAGCAACTTACGCAATACTCGTTCCCTCTTCTAGAGAGAACCGAGGTTACGTTAGGCGAGTACGTTTTACTGCGTGATCAATATAAGCAGCGGCACAGCGGCTCATATGATCATCTTCTCCAAACTATGACCAGAAATGGATAAAACCAGCTGTAGTTCCGGTTTGAAGCTTGTGACATAAACACACACATAAACCTGATCACGTGTTCAGTGTAAATACTTCAGATTCATCAATCAGAACGAATTCAGTCCGATTGAAACGTAGCCACTGTCACCTCACCTCACACACACACAACTTCAGTTTGGTCACAGCGCCACCTATTGGTCGAAAGTGATAAACCTTTAAATCATATTACTAGTGACTGTATTTACGATTTTTCAGCCATTTTGCCTAAAATCATCTTAATATGTCTTTAATGTCTCATTCTGCAGTTAGTCTGATGCCATGATTGCATACTTGTGTTCTTTGTGCTTGGCCCATTAATGGCTGCTTGCTGCTATATTTAATCACTTATTTTCTTTACTTTGTTCTCTTTTCCATATTGTTTTAATCTCTTTCCGATGAGAAACAAGATGTCAGTGAAGTTACGCTTGTTTTCCGTTGATACAGTAAATACTGATGTTTGCTGTCGTTTATGTTTCGTGAGGGATGAAGGATCTTGACATGTTCAGTGATGATCTGATCTGAGAAAATAAAACAATTCATCTTTCTTATTCAAATCCATGTTTAGTGATGAAGATTAAAAGTCAAAGAGAGAATGTTTATTTTTGCATTTATTCATTAGCAGACGCTTTTATCCAAAACAAATTACAAATGAGGAGAACAACAAGATTCATCCCTAAAGAGGCAAAAACACTGAACAAACAATGAATGGGGTCTGGAAGGGAAAAACAATCGTGATTTTGTTTTTTTCTAAATATGTTCAAGATTAAGTTCTCATGGAAAAGATCTAGATCAAATAGACACCAGTTCATCCGTTTATTTTGAAGCCACTGTTGCAGGAATATCAAGCACAGAGACGACTGATTTGAAGGAATAGGAGTAAAGGCAGATAAAGTCAATATTGATCAGCTCGCGGAAGAGTCCATTATCCAGTGTACAGGAGAAAGCCTGTTCGGGCGCTAAACCTGGACCCGTGTGTTATGATGCATTAGTGAAGAGGAGTTTAATCATGTGCAGATGCTCACTGAGAAGCGGGTTTAATGCAGATGTTCGAGGCTGTCTGTAATGCAGATGTTCGAGGTGATCTCTCCTGAGCTTCTCCTCAGTGGTTTCACCTGAACATCTCATCCGCTCCTGCGCGTCAGATCTGCTCTGTGAACCCGGGGACGCGCTAACATGTCTACGAAGGCAGAGCAATGTAAGTATCATCAAGCTCGCTGTTTTCTCATATATAGATGTAATAGCAGATAATATGATGTTTTAATAAGGGCGTGTGTGTGTGCGCGCGCGCGCGATGGGAGCGGCGTTGTCAAGGCAACAGTCTGAACGAGCGCGAGGGCAATGATGACGAACATATGGCTTAAATACAGTAAACACGAGAGCTCCGCGATTACAGTGTCGGAGAGTATAGATCATGCAGAAGATGCGGTGTCTTTATGTCAAGGTCATCACTGCAGTACAGCAGAGGCTCGAGGGGTTTTACACGCAGATCACCTGCGTGTGTTTGTTCATCTGATCACATCTGAAGTGTTATTGTGGTGAAACAGATGATGATGATGATGATGATGAAGAGCAGCTGGTCGGTAGGGGCGCCATCTGCTTTCCTCCATCATAAACACAAGACCTGCAGACTGAGCTTAGACTGAACTCTCACACACACATCTAACCCAGTCTCTAAGAGAAGACTCCTGGTGCATTAGGGTTAGAGAGGGGAAGAACAATGTGCATTTACTTCTGCATATACATTTTTATTTAATTTATTTATTTAAATCTAGATATTTGAAGTTTAGTATGTGCAGGATGGTGATTCGTCAGCCAATGAATGTGTTATTATAGGAAATAAATAGAAATATTTGCTAATTTAGTTGTTATAGCACAAAATATAAAATATATAAAGAGTGGTAACTTTTACAGAATGTATGACTTTTGATATTCTTATTAATATTTATGTAAAATACTAAATCAACTATTCTATTTTAAAACTTAAATTTGGATAATTTAGTTGATAATGATTGAATAACCAATGAAAGCAGAATCACTGTAAAAGAGATTCACCTAAATTTAAAATTATTCTATTACTCATGTATATGAATATTTAGCCTACTGATTGAATTTTCCATATTTTAATTGAACATATGTCATAATAGCAACACTATGTGCACATTTAACGATTTCACTCAATGAACCTGTAGGTTTTAATGAGAATGAAGATGTTTGTACATATAATTCCTGGAAATATTAAATAGCCTATTACAATAATTATTCAATTTAAAAAAATAAAACGCTTGTAACATCATGACACTCAGGACCTTCTGTGCCAATTCTGGGTGGCCCATCTTACCCCAAGGGTCTAATTTAATCTTTTTTTACCTCATAATAAAACATTGATGTGTCCACAAATCCCTCATTAACAAACAGACACACAAACAACTTTGTTATTCAACACAATTTAAGGTCATAATCTCTATTTTATTTTCCAGAGACACAAAATTAGATAAATTAACCTCAAAACTGTTTCGGCTGACTAAATCTCACTAATGTTGATATCCAGATGAAATGACAAAATTAAGAATAGCATATTCATCAAGAGTGATGAGATGAGAGTTTGTGTCATCTACTGAATGGTCAGGAGACATAATTAAGGTGGGTCATCTTACCCTTAATTTACCCTGTGATTTAAGCATTTACTCTATAATCTTAGACATGAGGAGTATATATACAGGACTCTGGGTTTGTGTGCTGAATATGGGCTGGAAAATCTGTCCTGAGATAAAGAGATCCTGCAACTCATCATGTAAACACAACATTTATATACATAAATATAGAAGTTGACTGTAATAATTCAATTCACATTTATTTGTCTAGGGCTTTTCACAAACACATCTGAACAAAAAATGCATGAGTCCACTTTACAGTTACAGTGATCTGTTATCAGAGGAGACCATCTAAGCTCTGTATTTCAGAAAAGTAATCAAATCATACAGTTAGCTAATAATGTATTAATTTAAAAAAATATATTAATTTAAGGCAGAAACAATGAGCTCATTGAAGTAATGAACATGTTTGTGAACAAATGATATTATAATTGTTAATATTGTAATCATTTTCTCAAAATGTAACAAAATTGTGAGCATATTATGTAAACTTTTTGACTCATTATAGTAATTCATAATTTAATAATAAAGCATAATTTCGTAACTGCATAATCTAAGTTAAATGCAATAAATGTTCATTATGTAATAATTTTCTCAAAATGCCATGTGTATCCTGTAAACATCTAATTGATTAATGTAACAGGTTATTATAATTATGAATAATGTACTATATTTTGAACTCAACAAAACACTTTTTATGAAAAATGTAATATGGAAACAAATATACAAGAAAGCCTTTTGCATTCCTCTACAGTAGTCCATACTCTTTTCTTTCATAATTACCCACGGAAGCACAGTGCCATGTTATGTCGTTTGACAGAGTCTTTATCATGTTCCTAACCTGTTCCCGACAGGAGGTGAATCAGTCCACTCCTCTCAGTGTAACTCTTAAAGCTACAATATGTAATTTCTTTCGCCACTAGGGGTCGCTAACCTCTTACAACAACAAAGACGTAGATTGGTGACGCTGTAAATGAGCGTGGAATCACGGAAGTTGTCGTCATGCCGATGGATCTAACGTTAATGTTTACCACGTGAACCAATCAGGCTTTAGTGTTCTGAGAAAGCGGAGTTTCCCCACAGCCAGAGAGAGGAAATCTCACTCAGTGTGAGTGAACCGTATCGAAAGGGAACGTGGAATATAGATTGAGATTGAATATGAACTACAGTTATGACTCTTTCAGGATTTAAGACACGAGTCAGAATTATAACAAATTGAAGAACAATTTTACTGAAGATAGTTTGCAGTTTCATCCGCAGAAGTCAGCTTCAAGACTCACAAGGAGTTCGTAGGCCTTCCCTCTTACGGTTACAAAGATCACATCAGCTATACCCTTCACCAAGGTCTAAGCTACGTCCTTGCGTCAGGTTGAATGATTCTGATTGGCTAAGAAATAGATAAACACATGGACAGATAGGCATTAGCACATCTCCATAGTCTGTACGGCTGCCCCCAGGACCCTGAGTTAGGAACCAGTGGTCCTCGAGGTCACAAGACTGTGTGTCCGGGCGCCAGCATATCGAAGAAAACAAGTCAGTCAATCTCCAATAATGCCACTTGTTCCTTAACCTGTAACGAAGAACACTAACGTGCACACAGACAAACAACTTCTTCAAGGCTGGATTTGGTCGGGCTCTAACTATAAACAGGATCTCATTGTTCTGTCTCTCAATGAGAGGACACTTTAATATAGAACAGTAAAGTAAATGCTAAGAAATGACCCCTGTGACCTATAGTTGTCTAAAAGAACAGATATATTCACACATGTTTTACACATACAGTTTTCACACATGTTGAAGACCTTTCTCAACAAAACAAGTCCATGTTTCATCTCTGGAAGCCGGCCTATATGAGCAAGCACTGTTACTGCATTCCTAGCATGAGCCAGACCCTTCAGTCACACCTCATACCCCTTTTCCACCAAGGCAGTGCCGGTTCGGAGCCGGTGCCTACTCGCGAACCAGTTCTTTGTGTTTCGACAGCCAAAGAACCGGTTCTCGGCCAGGAAAATTGGTTCCAAAGCGGCACCAACTCTTTGCTGGACTAGAACCGTTCTTTTACCGCGCCATGCTTACGTCGGGGGCTGGGGGCGGGTTATTGTCGAACTTCTTCTCGAAACGTAACCTCCGTCTATAGTAATCCAGACGAGCAGCACAAATGTGTTCTAGACGTCTTCTTCTGACCCCAATATAGGATCGCAAAGCCAGGAGAAACATTTGCAGAAAGACGATGTAGTCCGCCATTGTAATTGTTATGCTTGAAGTTGGCGCAAGTGTTTCTGGGAAAGCTAAGACGTATGGCAACGTACACAGTGATGTAATGACGTCGTTCGCTGGGCTCTCTAGTCAGTGGAAAAACAAACAGTTTCTGAGAAGGTTCACAAGTTGAACCAACTTTGAACCAGCACTAGATCCGAACCAGTTCTTTTTTGGTGGAAAAGGGGTATCAGATATTTAAAACAGACATTAGAGAATACATGAAAGAACATTTCAGTAATCACACTGCTAACTTCTATAACAAAGTAAAATCGCATAAGCTTAGAGAAGTCATTCAACTATTTAGAAGGAAAAATATTGATTAATACCTTGATTATAATCACTCATTAGACAAACATTAAAGCAGCAGTGGATTCCAGAATCAGAAGTGTGTTGTTGATCTCTGTTCACGGTGTTCATTCGACGTCCCGAACTATCTGATGTGGAAAACAAACTTCAAATGGCAGCAAGTTAGAAAACATGTCTCGTTTCAGCTGTAACGGTGTGAAAATACAGACCTGAATGCTTCAGAAAGATGGACTGATTTACTGATTTACTGCTCAGTCAAAGCCAGTGGGTTGTTGAACAATGCTGAATGTTAATTATGTGTCACTTTGCTCTTTATTTGTTTAGTTGGCTCTAAGATTCGATACTTGCAAGAGTATCACAACCGTGTGCTTCACAATATTTACCCGGTGCCATCGGGAACAGACATTGCAAACACTCTGAAATACTTTTCCCAGACGCTGCTCAGGTAAGTGCACTACACTGGAGATAGGGCAAACACACACTGCATTCGCTTTAACAGTAACGATAGGCAGAACTAGAGTCAGGGTCTCAGCCGCCACAGAGACATTCGATATGCAGGGACATCATGGCAAAAGTTATGCAAAGGACACATTGTAAACAAACTGTTCAAGAAGAGAGACAAACAACAACTTGTTTTCCAATTCAGTCAAGGAAGTCTTGACTCGAGTGTTGTTTTGTTTGTCCCTAATTTTTGTCTTTTAAATGTCAAAGCTTTTAAACTATAATATTGGCTACTACTGAATTATAGGTATACTCATGTCATTTAGGCCTATGTGTAGGAGCACTTTTTCATGTTTATTGTTCACATATCAGTTAAAACAATTAACTCTTTCCCCGCCAGCGTTTTTTATCTAAGTGTCAAGCCGCCGCCAGTATTTTGGATAATTTTCACAAAACTTTCATGGCCTCTAGAATATTTGTGGTATGAATTCAAAACATGCAATATATCAAAAGAAAGAACCAAACTTTTTCTTTTAAACAAAAAAACATTTTATTTGAGCAACTTCATGCAATCGTTTTTAACAACACTTGAATGTGGGTAAGTTTTATTTATAAAAAAAGCAACATTTTGATCAAAAAGCACAAAGACTATGTGCATAAGAAATGCTTTTATCGCTTATTTCTTCTTCTCCTGTGTTTTGATCTGGAGATTCTGTACTCTTTCAGAAGATGTGTAATAGCGCCAGTGAAAACACGGAAAGCCGGAAAACTCTGTCAATGGCGGGGAAAGAGTTAATGAAGGAGCTTGCGTTGACACTAGAAGACCTGCTCAATAATGTAGAGAAAGTTTAGCATCTGAGAACATTGTGTAGTTGCGCGTACAGTATTTGTATGTGATTCCTGTTGTGTTTTTATCAGTGTTTGTGTGTTAAAGTATCTGTCATAAAGAGTTAATGATGAGTGTATGTCTGTGAGTATGCAGGGACTGATTTCCATAGTTTTCAGTGGGTTTAAAATGTCAAGAAGCTGTTCTTCATGTAGCATTCTGCAGTCGAACCACCTCTCATTCCCTGACAGACAGGGCCTTTAGCTTTGATCAGAGAAATAGTACACCATCCTGTTTTATGTAACGCACATCAAACTACGCTCTCCTCTCCTCTCCCTCCAAGACCATCACAGACCAAATTTCTGCAGAGGTAGAAGTTGACAGGGGACAGCAGACACAAACACCCTCCACATCCCTCCACAAACATGACACATTGCTTTCGAAACCAGTGTATTCCTTTTCCATTACAGTTTTCCCCAGCCCTAGACTAGCTACATTTCTGTTAGAATTGAAATCCATATGCCTGTCGAACCATTATTTCTCTTCCCTGAAATGATACTGAGGCAGTATCATAATGTATTTACATACAGACATTCTTTTTGACGGTGCAATAAACATGTGTTGTGACCAGGGAGCTTTTAGTCTAACCTCACATACATGTTTATTACTGGCTGAAGCATGTTTCTGAAGTGTCATCTCTGTATCGTCCTCAAAACTAATTATTTCGAGATTGCTCTCATCTCTGACAGCCCCTCCATTGCTCAGTATTTCCCTACGGCTGACCGGCCCGCGCCGCTCGTCCTCCGGGGATTGGCCGCTCGGAGGGCGCGTTGCGTGCGCGTCAAAGGCGAAGTACGGGGCTGCCACTGAAAACATGCCATTTTTTATAGTTTTGCTCCTTGTCACCAGATACGCATGAGATGCAGTGATCGGTGCGTATTTGCCAAGCGCCCGTTTGGTGGCTGCTTGAGTTTCGATTTGAACCAAAACCAAATTTCAAGTGCAAAGATGATTCTGGCACATCCAAAAGTCTGTGGAGACACTGCATCCTATGTGGGGAATATCTGGCTTTGGTTCTTTTCTACTTACGCTGTCTCTGTAGAGCCATTTCAATGTAATGTGCTGTTTCTTTGTGTCTTTGTTGTCTCTTTTTTTCCCCTGTTCCCCTCCCTCCCCCACCCTCCCTCGGAGCAGCATCCTGTCCCGTACAGGCAGAAAGGAGAGCCAGGAAGCTTCCAATTTGGCCGTGCCCATGACCATGTGTCTTTTTCCTGTGCCATTCCCACTCACCCCATCTCTAAGACCACAAGTCAGTTCCATCAACCCTACAGTTACTCGATCCCTCCTTTACAGCGTTCTGCGGGACGCCCCGGCCGACCGGGCTGGCGCCCCCCAGCAGAGTCGGGAGGTTCAGCTCTCAGATTACCCCTCACTGGACTATCAGGGGCTCTATGCCACCCTCGTCACCTTGCTTGACCTGGTGCCCCTGCTACAGCACGGTCAGCACGGTGAGTCCACGCCGCTTCCCACCCTCAGGTGCTCCTGGCCACATCTCTCAGAGCGAGATCCAGTTTAATCTTCAGGTGCTTCTGGCCTTGTCTCTCAGAGCGAGATCCAGTTTAATCTTCAGATGCTTCTGGCCTTGTCTCTGAGAGCGAGATCCAGTTTAATCCACAGATTCTCCTGGCCTCGTCTCTCAGAGCGAGACCCAGTTTAATCCTCAGGTGCTCCTGGTCACATCTCTCAAAGTGAGATCCAGTTTAATTCTCAGGTGCTCCTGGCCTCTTCTCTCAGAGCGAGATCCAGTTTAATCTTCAGGTGCTTCTGGCCTCGTCTCTCAGAGCGAGATCCAGTTTAATCCTCAGGTGCTTCTGGCCTCGTCTCTGAGAGCAAGATCCAGTTTAATCCTCAGGTGCTTCTGGCCTCGTCTCTGAGAGCGAGATCCAGTTTAATCCTCAGGTGCTTCTGGCCTCGTCTCTGAGAGCAAGATCCAGTTTAATCCTCAGGTGCTTCTGGCCTCGTCTCTCAGAGCGAGATCCAGTTTAATCCTCAGGTGCTTCTGGCCTCGTCTCTCAGAGCGAGATCCAGTTTAATCCTCAGGTGCTTCTGGCCTCGTCTCTCAGAGCGAGATCCAGTTTAATTCTCAGGTGCTCCTGGCCTCGTCTCTCAAAGTGAGATCCAGTTTAATTCTCAGGTGCTCCTGGCCTCTTCTCTCAGAGCGAGATCCAGTTTAATCCTCAGGTGCTTCTGGCCTCTTCTCTCAGAGCGAGATCCAGTTTAATCTTCAGATTCTCCTGGCCTCGTCTCTCAGAGCTAGATCCAGTTTAATCCTTAGGGGCCTCTGGCCTCTTCTCTCAGAGCGAGATCCAGTTTAATCCTCAGGTGCTTCTGGCCTCGTCTCTCAGAGCGAGATCCAGTTTAATCCTCAGGTTCTCCTGGCCTCATCTCTGGGAGTGAGATCCAGATAATCCTCAGGTGCTCCTGGCCTCGTCTCTCAGAGCTAGATCCAGTTTAATCCTCAGGTGCTCCTGGCCTCATCTCTCAGAGCGAGATCCAGTTTAATCCTCAGGTGCTTCTGGCCTTGTCTCTTAGAGCGAGATCCAGTTTAATCCTCAGATGCTCCTGGTCTCATCTCTGAGAGCGAGATCCAGTTTAATCTTCAGGTGCTCCTGGCCTCATCTCTGAGAGCGAGATCCAGTTTAATCCTCAGGTGCTCCTGGCCTCATCTCTGAGAGCGAGATCCAGTTTAATCTTCAGGTGCTCCTGGTCTCGTCTCTCAGAGCGAGATCCAGTTTAATCCTCAGGTGCTCCTGGCCTCATCTCTCAGAGCGAGATCCAGTTTAATCTTCAGGTGCTCCTGGCCTCATCTCTGAGAGCGAGATCCAGTTTAATCTTCAGGTGCTCCTGGCCTTGTCTCTGAGAGTGAGATCCAGTTTAATCAGGTGCTCCTGGCCTCGTCTCTGAGAGTGAGATCCAGTTTAATCCTCAAGTGCTCCTGGCCTCGTCTCTGTCTCTTGTCTCCTGGGCTCGTCTCTGAGAGTGAGATCCAGTTTAATCAGGTGCTCCTGGCCTCATCTCTGAGAGCGAGATCCAGTTTAATCTTCAGGTGCTCCTGGCCTTGTCTCTGAGAGTGAGATCCAGTTTAATCAGGTGCTCCTGGCCTCGTCTCTGAGAGTGAGATCCAGTTTAATCTTCAGGTGCTCCTGGCCTTGTCTCTGAGAGTGAGATCCAGTTTAATCAGGTGCTCCTGGCCTCGTCTCTGAGAGTGAGATCCAGTTTAATCCTCAAGTGCTCCTGGCCTTGTCTCTGTCTCTTGTCTCCTGGGCTCGTCTCTGAGAGTGAGATCCAGTTTAATCAGGTGCTCCTGGCCTCATCTCTCAGAGCGAGATCCAGTTTAATCCTCAGGTGCTCCTGGCCTCGTCTCTCAGAGTGAGATCCAGTTTAACGTGCGTTAATAAGATTACAACTAGATGGGCGGAGCTTTCGAGCCAAACAAATACGCTCAGCGCTCTACGAACCGGTGCCTGCTGTTAACTCTTCCTCCGCCATTGACTGAATTTCTCGTCAATCCATGTTTTACTGTTATACGGTAGGGGTCGCTGTTTTGCATCTTCTGAAAGAGTGTAAGGCAAAGAATAGGAAGAAGAAACAAGAGATAAAGGCCCTGTCCCAAATGGCACACTTCATATGCACTTTCGATCTTGTGAACTTACAATGGCTGCTGCGTGCGCATGTCCGTTAAGTCCCAGAGACCATGGGGTGTTCCATTTGTCATTTTAGGTTTCAGATGGGTGCTCGCGAACGGCCCCTTTGCGGTCGATATGCGCCCTCGATTCGCACTTTTGCTGAGCCTGCACTGATGCGATCTCCGCAGCTTCCGCGACTTCTTCCCAACAGTCAAAGCGGCATTACGTCAAGAAAGTGCAGACTCGTAGGAAGACCGTGAGTGCTTAGGGTGCCATTTGGGACAGGGCCATAAAAGAGCTGCGTCTCATTTCAGAGGCTGCGTCTTCCGGAGGGCGCATTTAAAGGGTGCATACGTCATCAAGGATGTCTTATTTAAGAAAAGTAACCGTAATAAAATTGACTATTATTCCTTGTGAGGTGAAAAATACTGTAATTTCTTTCTTATTTTTCAATCTAGTGGTTACTTTTCTTAAATGAGACCACCTCGATGATGTAAAGTGCATCGGGAAAGTATTCACAGCGCTTCACTTTTTCCACATTTTGTTATGTTACAGCCTTATTCCAAAATGGATTAAATGCATTATTTTCTTCGAAATTCTACAAACAATAGCCCATAATGACAACGTGAAAGAAGTTTGTTGGAAATCTTTGCTAATTTATTAAAAATAAGAAACGAAAAAAAAAAATCACATGTACATAAGTATTCACAGCCTTTGCCATGACATTCAAAATTGTGCTCAGGTGCATCCTGTTTCCACTGATCATCCTTGAGGTGTTTCTACAACTTGATTGGAGTCCACCTGTGGTAAATTCAGTTGATTGGACATGCTTTGGAAAGGCACACACCTGTTTATATAAGGTCCCACAGTTAACAGTGCATGTCAGAGACCAAACCAAGCCATGAAGTCCAAGGAATTGTCTGTAGACCTCAGAGACAGGATTGTGTTGCGGCTCAGATCTGGGGAAGTGTACAGAACAATTTCTGCAGCATTGAAGATCCCAATGAGCATAGTGGCCTCCATCATCCGTAAATAGAATAAGTTTGGAACCAGCAGGACTCTTCCTAGAGCTGAGCGATCGGGGCAGAAGGGCCTCAGTCAGGGAGGAGATAGAGAACCCGATGGTCACTCTGACAGAGCTCCAGCGTTTCTCTGTGGAGAGAGGAGAAACACAATTCTCTGGTCTGATGAAACAAAGATTGAACTCTTTGGCGTGAATGGCAAGCGTCATGTCTGGAGGAAACCAGGCACTGCTCATCACCTGGCCAATACCATCCCTACAGTGAAGTGTGGTGGTGTGTGGATGTTTTTCAGCGGCAGGAACTGGGAGACTAGTCAGGATCGAGGGAAAGATGAATGCAGCAATGTACAGAGACATCCTTGATGGACCTCAGACTGGGGCGACGGTTCATCTTCCAACAGGACAACGACCCTCAGCACACAGCCAAGATAAGAAACGACCCTCAGCACACAGCCAAGATAAAAGAGGAGTTGCCACGGGATAGCTCTGTGAATGTCCTTGAGTGGCCCACCAGAGCCCAGACTTGAACCCGATTGAGCATCTCTGGAGAGATCTGAAGATGGCTGTGCACCGACTCTCCCCATCCAACCTGATGGAGCTTGAGAGGTTCTGCAAGTAAGAATGGGAGAAACTGCCCAAAAACAGGTGTGCCAAGCTTGCAGCATCATACTCAAAAACACTTAAGGCTGTAATTGGTGCCAAAGGTGCTACAACAAAGTATTGAGCACAGGCTGTGAATACTTATGTACATGTGATTTTTATTTTTATTTTTTTTATCTATAAATTTGCACAGATTTCAAACAGACTTCTTTCACGTTGTTATGGGGTATTGTTTGTAGAATTTTGAGGAAAATACTTAGAATAAGGCTGTAACATAACAAAATGTGGAAAAAGTGAAGCGCTGTGAATACTTTCCGTATGCAACCTCCAAATGTGCCTTCCGGAGGATGCAGCCTCTGAAATGAGACGGAGCAAAGCATTGCTGACGCACATGTAAAATAATGCGGTCATTAAACAGCATATAAATAATACCTCTATCCGTACCATCTTTTGATCATCTGATCCGGATGAAGGCTTTGAAAAAAACACTATTTTCTCATCTTATTGTTGTTTGTAAACGATGGCGGAGAAAGAGTTAAAGGCCTTTTTCACCCAAGAATCATTATTCTGTCATCATTTACTCACAGTCATGGTTTGTCATGTTTGATTGCCAACATTCTTCAAAATATCTTCTTTTATGTTCCACAGAAGAAAGAAAGTCCTACAGGTTTGGAACCACATTGAGAGCGAGTAAATTATGGCAGAATGATCGTTTTTCGGCGTATTGTCTATTTAAGTTCCTCGGTTTGTTTCTCAGGAAATGAAAATAACAGTTCAACGAGTCGATGTTTCCCGAAAACATAGTTCCAACGAACATTCGCAAACAGCATCGCAGAGTTGTGTGTTCGGAACGACAGATCTCGACCTGCGGTTAGAAGCAGAGTTTCTTGTTTGCATGACATGTGGGTTCAATAAATCCTTATCTTGTGCCAAATAAGCAAGCTGACATTCAGTACAGTTCAGTCAGTACGATCTGTATCTTTTATTTAGAATACATACAAATTTAATTTATGTCTTTTAGTTTGTCAAGGGATTTAAAGCGTCGTTTTTGAAGAGTGCGCATGTGCGAAAGTGCTCTAGTACGTAAGAACGAGCCTATGATTGAATCTGGAAATAAAGCAAAATGACTGAGAAAAATTTGAAATAGTCCTCAGATGCCATGTCCGTAATTTATAGCAAAACATCTAGCGCTAATTCCATCTCAAACAGATTCATTAACAGAAGTTATTACTCCTCCATCTGCGTGACATCATTAATCGACGTGGTTGAACGACCAATTTGTCGTGACTAGCTAGTTGATTTCTTCAACAATACATCGTACTACGGTAGTTAGGCAGCGAGTTACGGCGTTGTACTGGAAACACCCCTGGCTAATTAATCAGCCAATATTTGACCATTTTGAGATTCTCAGCAGAAATCGGTCGTTCCATCTAGTGACATTGCCAATAAAAGCTGCTTTCAGACAGCTTGATCTCTAGTTACTGGAGTCATATCTAAACTCAAACTCTTTCATTTTACAATTACAATTCCTTTTCCGATCGAAACATTGGAGTCTGAGCTTGGCGTTCTTCTATCTCAGTCTTCTGTCAGTCAGCGCAGAGAGCTTTGACTGGATAACAACTCGTACAGTAGGAACAGCTAAAGATGTGTTTGCACCTGCTAGTGTTTCATTATATAGACTTTAGATGCATTTTGGAGAAAACCCACAGCTGTAAATGTCATCGTGACATCGGAGACGGGCGTTTGTGAAGCTGCATGGATCTTGGTTTGCGGTTGTGGAGGACGTGCTGCTCATTCGCTCATCTGCTTATCTTTCAGATCTGGGGCAGGCCATATTTTACACCACAACATGCCTTCTGCCTTTCCTTAGTGATGATATTCTCAGCACTTTACCCTACACCATGATCTCCACTTTAGCCACCTTCCCTCCCTTTCTGCACAAAGACATCATAGAGTACCTGAGCACATCCTTCCTGCCCATGGCCATACGTGAGTATATCTGACCGAGAGAGCTTTCTTCAGAGAAAAGTATTTGAGCTGCGTTTGAAAGACGTATTTGATTAGCAGTAAGCACCAATACATGCAACATCATGTGACACCCGTGCACTTTGAAGTGAGGAAATGCGTTGTGTGTTGCAGTGGGTTCGACTCGAAGAGAGGCCGGCGTTCCAGCGTATGTCAATCTGTCCGCCTCCTCCATGCTGATGATCGCCATGCAGTACACTTCAAACCCAGGTACATGCACACCGATCAGCCTCAGGGTTCGCCGTCTCTACCCCAGTGCAGTTTCAGGACGGTTTCTGGGCTCTAAATGTTGTGCATGTTCCTCTGCTTGTCTCCAGTGTACCACTGTCAGCTTCTGGAGTGTCTCATGAAATACAAGCAGGAAGTGTGGAAGGTATGATCGGTTCTTCATGTCTTTTTGGAGATTTCTCCGAAAGCACTTCCCACTGACTTAGAGATGGCTGTGTTTTTAAAGGATCTTCTGTACGTCATCTCGTACGGCCCGTCCCAAGTCAAACCTCCGGCGGTTCAGATGCTCTTCCATTACTGGCCCAACCTCAAGCCTCCAGGTGCCATCAGTGAGTACCGAGGCCTGCAGTACACAGGTGAGACGCCACTCTCGCCGCCGTTCGGCTCAGTGCCGTCGAGTTTAACATCTCGGCATAACGGTTTACGTGCTCAAACAAACTCAGACCAAGCCATACGCAGGAACGTACCTGTATTGAAAATAGAGATGCAAATAATGCTGCGGACTATACAGGGAACTATAAACCCTCTCATTTGGTGCACTGTAATATTGGTTGCAATTAACAACAGAGGTATTATATGTAATATTATAAATAATAGATATAATAATTACACCCAAATAAAAGCTTAAATGTTTGTATACAACTTAGTTGCACTTATAAGTTAGTTTTCATAAGCACTTCTTTCAAACATTCATATATAATTAACAGTAAATAATCTCTTCTCTAGTGTTTTTTTATAGCTAACTAACAAACGGGTGACTTTCCTGAGGTAAATACCACCTTAAGTGATAACTGTTCTCAAGCTGTTTTATTGGCATCATTCCACAGCTGAAACACTGATTGAGATAATAAATGAGACATGTTATGGATTTCGGTGAGTTGTACTATATCTTTCAACATATCTTCTGGTATTTATGCATGTTTTTCTAGATATAATTTGTATTAAAGTGGAAGAAAACTCGCTGCTGCTTGAACTGAGGCACTACAGCGATCTCACGTCACATTTAAGAGCGTCAAAACGCCTTTTATTGTTTGAATTTTCGTGATAAAATGGACAGAATTTGAAAGATGACACTTTGTTTCTTTTCAGAAGTAACCGAGCACAAAGCTCTTGGCGATTATTGGATGAGAGGCGCTACAAATAATGTTTAGTGTAGGGAAAACTGCAGATCTGGCAACCCTGGCCTGAACTACGGGTGATAGGGTCAAATAAAGCCTGCTTTTATGTAGCTGCATTTAACTGGTAAAGCCTTATTGCCTTAATTAACGCCCTAAATTCAACACGAGAGATTTTCTTAGTGATAGCCGATAGCGAATATAATAGCTTTTATCAGCCGATACCGATTATTGACCGATACTTCGGTGCATCTCTAACTTACAGTTATTCTGGGGGTTTCCTGTTGCTCAGATCTCTGAATTTGTGGTGTCATCATTTTATTGTCATCAGTGTTTCATTCAGGAAATGTGAATAACTAATGTTGATTAGGACTTGATTAAGTTTTAGCATTTGGCCACTAGAGTAGGAACCTACGTCTCTGATACTGTACATCCAGCTCTCTCGACTCTTCTCTGCGTTTCAGACACGAGACTGTTCTCAGGTCAGTGTACTGATGTCACTGTTGACCCCAGAACTGCTCGAGAGAGTTTATGAATCAGAACTGTTTGTTCCGAGAAGAGTTTGCAGAAGCAGCTCTAGATCACGTGTTGGAGAGACCGGTTCACTGACTCCGCTGTCTTCACAGATAATAACCGTTCTGAAGCATGTCTTGTTTGCAAACGTCACTGCTCCAGTGGCTCGAGACAGACCTTCTCCTGACATCTAGACATCATGTGTGTGTTTCAGCCTGGAACCCCATTCACTGCCAGCACATCGAGTGCCAGAACTCCATCAACAAGCCGGCTGTGAAGGTACTGTGGCTCCTCTCCTCTGACCACGGCTGTGGCTGCTGTGCTTACTGTAATATAGTCTAATATACTGAGGGTTTGTGGGATTGTGTGTTTTTAGGGGAAGGACTGTGTGAATGAGACGGCCCTTAAAATGGCCAAGACTTTGATTGAGACGCAGCCTGGGACAACATGAGGGCTGTAAACAGGGTGGGAATTATACCGCGGCCACGCGGCCATGGCCGCCGTTGCCCTACACTTTGGCCTTCATGCCCCGTGAAAAAAAAATCATCGTACGGCCACAGTGGCCTGTGTGCCCTGGCCCTGTCCAAGTTCCATGTATAAAGCGCCAGTGCGGCATAGTGGGCTTGCTTTGAATTAGAGCGAGCAGGGATCTGATTGTTTCACACGGACCGTTGTTCAATGTTCAGGAAGCACACCATAGTGCGTGATACATTTTGAATTTAGTTGGCGCGATGGCGGAGAGTAAAGAAGTCCATAAGCGGCAGAGGATCGCTTCCTTTCAGCGTCGCTGAAACAAGGTAACGATTCTGTCCCTCACATTTTTTTTTTTAAGCCAGCGCCAATATTTCCGCCCGTGCCGAAGCCTATACATTGATGTTCGCTGATTTTAATCCCATACTGTATTTGTAGTGATGTCGTGATGCGGTTTGACTAGATATGATGTTTAGCTTTGATGTTTTTAAGTAGTAAACGAACGTATTCACGTTCAATTGCAAGAGAGTATAGCCTAAAAAAAGAACCCCTTCACACACACACACACACACACACACACACACACGCACCCTCGTCTCTCTCACGCGCCAGTCAGACCAATTGCGGCAATATGCTTAAACTTTTATGTAGCCACGCAACAATAATTTCAGCATGCATTCACACAGTATACACCGGGACGTGATGGAGGAACAAATATTGTATTGCAGTCTTTGCGAGACCTTGTTTGTAGGCTATGTCACAAAAAACAACAAAAAATGAATCCCCAGCCTGCTTCTCCAAATCCACTCGTACTGTTTTTTTATAAACAGTAGACATTGTGTACCTGTTTGGCTTCATATTTTATATTAATTTCATTTATTTTTGTTCTCCGGTGGGTAATTTGCAGATGGTGCAAACCTTTTTTTGTAATGTTGTATTAAGAAGACAAAACTAAGGCCAAATGGCCTTTACTATTTAAGTTTGTATTCATAGTTTTACATGTTATACATGTTTTACAGTATAAAGTTGACTTAACCCTTAATCGCTGTTAAAAAAGGACAACACTTAAGATGTTTGGGGTCATTTTGACCCCAAACTTTTAAATAGCGATTGCATAAGGAAATATACATTTTTTAAAAGGAAAACTATATATCATTTTTTTTATTTACTTCTCAACTATACATTTATGCTGATTTTTTGTGGAAATTTTGAAGTTTTTTACCTATTTACTGCACAATTACATAACTAGGCCATAAATTGGCTCATGAAAAAAGATTTTGGGCAAGCTTGTGGGGCAAGCTTGTTTCATGTTGCATATGTGACATTTTTCAGATTTATGCCAGTTTAGTTGATTTTATTTGCCAATTTCTATAAAAATGCTCTCTGTTGCAGTGACATACGTGTGTGTTTTTGTGTGTTTGTGTGTGTGTGTATGAGATAGAAAGTTCGTTCCACTTTGGGTTTATGCTCTAGGACCAGACCTTTATTTAAATGTAACATTTTTTAGATTTATGCCAGTTTTGTTTATTTTATTTGCCAATTTCTGTAAAAATGCTCTCTGTTGCAGTCACATACATGTGTGTGTTTGTGTGTGTGTGTGTGTGAGTGTGTGTGTATGAGATAGAAAGTTCGTTCTACTTTTTATTTATGCTCTAGGACCAGACCTTGGTTTATTTGTAAAAATGTTCAGATTTATAATGGATTTACTTTAATTTTTTTGACAAACAAAATTTTAAAAAGTCATTTTTTTCATTTTCCCATTCATTTTCAATGTGGGGTCATTTTGACCCCAAACAGCTTAAATGGTACTTTTTTTTTTTACACACCTTTAGAACAACCAAATCAAGCCCAGTTTTTTTGTGCATGTTTAGATAGATTATTTAGGAAAAGTCACAGAGTTTCATGCCCCTGAGATGAAGGTAACACTTTTAAAAAATGAAGGAAAAGTCCATTGTTAAAAAAGTCCAACCCTTAAAACAGCGATTAAGGGTTAACTGTATTGTTATTGTTGGCACTGGCACTTATAAACACTAAATGGGTAAAAATTACAATAAATAGGCTTAGTTTTGGAACCAAATGTTGGAGTTGGAATAAATACCTTTTTTTTTTTTTTTTTTTTGAGAAATAAAAGCCAAATGCTTGATCGTTTTACAGCCACATCATTTTCGTTATGCATTATTTGTTTTGGTTGTTTAAAAACACACTCATTTTTTTTAATCCGATTATTTTATACCTTCTGGATGAAATGGTTCTCTCTCTCACACTCACATTCTCACATGATATAGAGGACTGAATGAATATTTTGAATGATTTTATTGGCATTTGTGTTGTTTCTATTGTTGTGTGAGGGTGTTTACCTTCTGGATGTAATGGCGCTCTCTCTCTCTCATTAATTTTTATTTTTTTTTTATTAAAAAAGTCATAATCCATGTCTTATTCCAAATTAGGATGTTATGGTATCAATCTGAATGGGAAAACCATCGAATTGTACTCAATGGCCTTTGTGCCCTGTCATATGGCCTTGGTGCCCCTAAAAAAAAAGAAAAGGTGGAGGCAAAAAAAAGAAAAGGGGAAGGATTGTGTGAATGAGACGGCCCTTAAAATGGCCAAGACTTTGATTGAGACCCAGCCTGGGACAACATGAGGGCTGTAAACAGGGTGGGAATTATACCGCGGCCAAAATTACATAATTCCCACCCTGGCTGTAAATGAACAAAGACACAACATGAGCTAGAAGCAAGAACCTCAAAATAAAAGCAGGCCCATCCCAGAATCAGAGCACTAATACTCCCGGAAAGGGTTGATAGACTGTTCCCGGTCAAACACAGAATTAGAGCCGGAAGAGTCGAGCTGTAACTCGTTTACCGAGAGCGGCTGACCGTTCCCATAACCATCATCCGTCACAGAGAGACACTTCACAAGATCCTGCAGATCAACAGTCTCACGCTGTCACAGAGCTGGGTAATTACTGTACTTACTGTACCGCGGCGTTACTGTATCACAGGAATACTTCACTCAGCAATGCCTTCATTTACACCACAATACACTTGCCCCAAAAAGACAGAAGATGCACATAATAAAACATGCAGAATCCCCTACTCAGAGCTCTCGGCGTTCTGCTTCTGCAACTAATTGTCTATTGTTCTGTGGTCCAGACCGGCAGCGCTGAGCGGTGTGTGTGTGCTCTAGTGTGTGTGGTGAGCGGAGTGTGTGAGCGCTTCCCTCCTCTTATAGCCATCAGTCTGCTCCTGTGATCCCTGATCCCTGGGTGTGAGTGTGTGTGTGGTGAGTGGTGTGTGTGTGCTCTAGTGTGTGTGTGCTCTAGTGTGTTTGTGCTCTAGTGTGTGTGGTGTGTGTGTGCTCTAGTGTGCGCTGACGGTCTGTGTGTGCTGTAGTGTGTGGTGTGTGTGTGCTCTAGTGTGCGCTGACGGTGTGTGTGTCTTCCAGATGTGCATTGACCCGACGCTCTCGGTCGCGCTGGGAGACAAGCCCCCGCCGCTCTACATCTGTGAGGAGTGCAGCCAGAGGATCGCCGGGTGAGCCGTCCTCATCACAGCTCATCTCACAGGGTCATGGGGTCAACTTATAGGGTCATGGGGTCAACTTACAGGGGTCATGGGGTCAAATTACAGGGGTCATGGGGTCAACTTACAGGGGTCATGGGGTCAATTTACAGGGGTCATGGGGTCAACTTACTGTAGAAAACAGGTTTTGATAGCACAGTGTCAGAGAGACAGGACTGGGGAACTCGATCACTGTTGATCTGTATGTCAGGGATGTTTAACTTGAAGTATAATACACAATAGCAGCAGTTGATCGGACAGCGTAACACTCACCCCAGATTTCCACCAACTGCGGATCGGCTGCGTGTCGGCTCCGCGCTCCGCCGTCCTTCAGTACCCACCAGGCCCGAAGTTGTTGCAGAACGGCTACGGCCATGACTGACAGCTGAAGTCACGAGGACCCACGAGATCTCGTATGATCGTGCGATATAAGTGCTGACTTTATGCGGAGCTCTCCAGGCATCCGGCAAAAACAGAAGCTCTGCATATCTGCTCCGGAGGGCTGCGGATCGCCGGAGTCGGAGCGCAGCTGTTCCGCAGTCAGTGAAAATACACACATTGACTTTAATGGAAACCTATTGACTCCGCCTCCGGAGCGGATCCGCAGCCGTTCCACAGTTGATGGAAATTAGGGGTAATGCACTGTAGACGCTGTGACGGCACAGGTGCAAACTAGAGAACAAGACGATCTGCAGCAGGGAATGAAGCCCTTTTGAGCCCTCATGCTGTAGAAATATGAACTCCAAAAGATCAGGCAATATTTGATTCTGTATGTCTTTTTATCCGCCGTGGAAAGAGTGTGTTCTCAGCTCAGATTAGATGATCAGCATCAGACCTTCAGAGAAGGAAGAGAATGTGAGAATGTGTGTATGAAGGTTCCTGAAGTTCTGTTGATGTTCACAGCGATCACGCCGAGTGGCTCGTGGACGTGCTCCTGCCGCAAGGTCAGTGTCAGAACACACACTGCACACACACACTCATCTGAACATCAGTCCTCCGTCATATAGAGCCAGTGTGAGCTCTCTCTTCTGTGGAACATGGGAAGATAGTTCGAAGAATGTTAGGAACCCAACAGTTTCACTGGCTGAGACATTCTTCAAAATATCTTCATTTTTGTTTGTATTAAAAGAAAGAAAGTCACACAGATAAATTATCAGTTTTGTCTAAAACGAGGATATGTCATAGACTTCTTGTATTTCTATAAACCCAACGCTCAAATCTACAGAGAAATACATCAGTTTGCATGTTTCTCACGTCAGTCTTGTGTTACGCTTTCCAATACATCACTTTAGTTTTATGAACTGTCAATCAAAAACACATTTTTACACCATTTATTGATCTAGGTTAATGTTAATTTATAAATATAAATCATTGTTAATTCATGTTCGTTCATTAGGATGTGAACTGTTAATGTTTGAATGTATTAGGATATGTAGGAAATAGATTAATAAATGCTGTGATTGTTAGTTGATGTCAAAGGGAACATATCTTATTCTGCTCGTGTATCTTAACGATGTCCTCATGATTTCACAGCGGAGATCTCTGCTATATGCCAGAAGAAGGTAAGAGGAATATGGTGGTGTTGTCGTGTGTGTGTGTGTGTGTGTGTCTGTGAGAGGAGGGTCATCACTATCAGCTCATCTGTCAATCACTGCATCATCTCACGTTTCAAAGCAATATAGACCCAAACGAAGAGCTGTTCGTCTCAGGCTGACCAGATTAGCTCTAGAGGAGCCGAGTCAGTGTTGTTTAATGAGGAAGATGTTTTGTTGGATGCTGACGTTTCCAAATTGTCAACCAAGAGAAAAAAAAATCCAGAAAAAAAATCAAACACTGAATAAGTTACAAAAGTCAAAGTCGTATCCTCTGAGCTGTTGTTCTCCGTCAGATGATGGGTTGATGAACACTGAGTCTGAGGTGATGTTAGTGGAGACACACAGATGTGGAGGGTGATTACTCTTTCACCAACATTCAGTCCTTTGTGTCTTTTGTTTTAGTTTTTTGTGTTAAACTCTCTGTTTTGTTTAAATGCAAATTAACATTTGATATGTGTGATATAAAGCTGGGTTCTTTAAACATCAATGGTGCCAGAGAGAATGCGAAGAGAGTTTCCCTTTTCAGTTTGTTTAAAGTTAAGAAATTGAGACGAATGATTTATGTGATGTTTAGAGGCTTTT
The DNA here is from genome assembly GCF_964197995.2 of Scardinius erythrophthalmus. Taxonomy (NCBI): domain Eukaryota; kingdom Metazoa; phylum Chordata; class Actinopteri; order Cypriniformes; family Leuciscidae; genus Scardinius; species Scardinius erythrophthalmus. The sequence continues at coordinate 40,031,838 of NC_138239.1, read as the reverse complement.
TCATACTACTCAGTGCCAATATACTTGGACTCATGTTAAAGATAATTCTTTGGCTAGGCTTGATAGATTTTACTGTTTCAAACATCAGAGTAATGTACTTAAAGGTTGTTCAATACACCCAGTTGGTATTTCAGATCATTGCCTTGTACAAGCTGCTATCTTTGTTAAAGATGTGAAATGCTAAAGTTCTATTGGCATTTGAATGTGTCCCTGCTTTCTGATAATGGTTTAAAATATGTTTTAAAGTATTTTTGGAGTGGTTACACAGAAGAAAAATCTGAAAACACTTCTTTACAACAGTGGTGGGACATAGGGAAGGTCAATTTAAAACAGCTGTGCCTACAGTATACTCTCAATGTCACAAGGGACATGACTAGATCTATGAAAGCTTTGGAGAGTGAAATAGTGAAGCTGCAAGATTTGACTCAACAAGAGAAGGAGAACATTTTAAAGTTCTCAAAAGAAATAGTCAGCTCTATCTAACCTTTTGGGGTTTTCCACCCAAGGTGCTCTGGTTAACTCGCGTCATCAAAATATTGCCAAAATGGATGCATCCTCTCACTTTTGTTTTTGGCCTTGAACAAAAAAATGGACAAAGGAGACTTATGCACTCTCTGAGTCCAGCACCGGACAACTGCTGCAACAGTCTGTGGGCATCCGTACATGTGCAGTTGCTTTTCATGAGAAGCTCTTCAAGAGTGAGTTCAAGGAGAGACCAGAGGTGGCGCAGTCCTTCTATGAGGGCTTACCTAAGGTCCCCGAGGAGGCTAACTCAGAGAAGCTTTACAAGAGTGAGTTCAAGGAGAGACCAGAGGGGGCGCAGTCCTTCTATGAGGGCTTACCTAAGGTCCCCGAGGAGGCTAACTCAGAGAAGCTTTACAAGAGTGAGTTCCAGGAGAGACCAGAGGGGGGCACAGTCATTCTATAAGGGCTTACCTAAGGTCCCCGAGGAGGCTAACGCAGAGAAGATCTCCAAGAGTGAGTTCCAGGAGAGACCAGAGGGGGCGCAGTCCCTCTATAAGGGCTTACCAGAGGTCCCAGAGGAGGCTAACGCAGAGAAGCTCATCAAGAGTGAGTTCCAGGAGAGACCAGAGGGGGTGCAGTCCTTCTATGAGGGCTTACTTAAGGTCCCCGAGGAGGCTAACGCAGAGAAGATCTCCAAGAGTGAGTTCCAGGAGAGACCAGAGGGGGCGCAGTCCCTCTATAAGGGCTTACCAGAGGTCCCAGAGGAGGCTAACGCAGAGAAGCTCATCAAGAGTGAGTTCCAGGAGAGACCAGAGGGGGCGCAGTCCTTCTATGAGGGCTTACTTAAGGTCCCCGAGGAGGCTAACGCAGAGAAGCTCATCAAGAGTGAGTTCCAGGAGAGACCAGAGGGGGCGCAGTCCTTCTATGAGGGCTTACCAGAGGTCCCCGAGGAGGCTAACGCAGAGAAGCTCATCAAGAGTGAGTTCCAGGAGAGACCAGAGGGGGCGCAGTCCCTCTATAAGGGCTTACCAGAGGTCCCAGAGGAGGCTAACGCAGAGAAGCTCATCAAGAGTGAGTTCCAGGAGAGACCAGAGGGGGCGCAGTCCCTCTATAAGGGCTTACCAGAGGTCCCAGAGGAGGCTAACGCAGAGAAGCTCATCAAGAGTGAGTTCCAGGAGAGACCAGAGGGGGCGCAGTCCTTCTATGAGGGCTTATTTAAGGTCCCCGAGGAGGCTAACGCAGAGAAGCTCATCAAGAGTGAGTTCCAGGAGAGACCAGAGGGGGCGCAGTCCCTTTATAAGGGCTTACCAGAGGTCCCAGAGGAGGCTAACGCAGAGAAGCTCATCAAGAGTGAGTTCCAGGAGAGACCAGAGGGGGCGCAGTCCCTCTATAAGGGCTTACTTAAGGTCCCCGAGGAGGCTAACGCAGAGAAGATCTCCAAGAGTGAGTTCCAGGAGAGACCAGAGGCGGCGCAGTCCTTCTATGAGGGCTTACCTAAGGTCCCCGAGGAGGCTAACGCAGAGAAGCTCTTCAAGAGTGAGTTCCAGGAGAGACCAGAGGGGGCGCAGTCCCTCTATAAGGGCTTACCAGAGGTCCCAGAGGAGGCTAACGCAGAGAAGCTCTTCAAGAGTGAGTTCCAGGAGAGACCAGAGGGGGCGCAGTCCCTCTATAAGGGCTTACCAGAGGTCCCAGAGGAGGCTAACGCAGAGAAGCTCTTCAAGAGTGAGTTCCAGGAGAGACCAGAGGGGGCGCAGTCCCTCTATAAGGGCTTACATAAGGTCCCCGAGGAGGCTAACGCAGAGAAGCTCTTCAAGAGTGAGTTCCAGGAGAGACCAGAGGGGGCGCAGTCCCTCTATAAGGGCTTACCAGAGGTCCCCGAGGAGGCTAACGCAGAGAAGCTCTTCAAGAGTGAGTTCCAGGAGAGACCAGAGGGGGCGCAGTCCCTTTATAAGGGCTTACCAGAGGTCCCAGAGGAGGCTAACGCAGAGAAGCTCATCAAGAGTGAGTTCCAGGAGAGACCAGAGGGGGCGCAGTCCCTCTATAAGGGCTTACTTAAGGTCCCCGAGGAGGCTAACGCAGAGAAGATCTCCAAGAGTGAGTTCCAGGAGAGACCAGAGGCGGCGCAGTCCCTCTATAAGGGCTTACCAGAGGTCCCAGAGGAGGCTAACGCAGAGAAGCTCTTCAAGAGTGAGTTCCAGGAGAGACCAGAGGGGGCGCAGTCCCTCTATAAGGGCTTACCAGAGGTCCCAGAGGAGGCTAACGCAGAGAAGCTCTTCAAGAGTGAGTTCCAGGAGAGACCAGAGGGGGCGCAGTCCCTCTATAAGGGCTTACCAGAGGTCCCAGAGGAGGCTAACGCAGAGAAGCTCTTCAAGAGTGAGTTCCAGGAGAGACCAGAGGGGGCGCAGTCCCTCTATAAGGGCTTACCAGAGGTCCCCGAGGAGGCTAACGCAGAGAAGCTCATCAAGAGTGAGTTCCAGGAGAGACCAGAGGGGGCGCAGTCCCTCTATAAGGGCTTACCAGAGGTCCCAGAGGAGGCTAACGCAGAGAAGCTCTTCAAGAGTGAGTTCCAGGAGAGACCAGAGGGGGCGCAGTCCCTCTATAAGGGCTTACCAGAGGTCCCAGAGGAGGCTAACGCAGAGAAGCTCTTCAAGAGTGAGTTCCAGGAGAGACCAGAGGGGGCGCAGTCCCTTTATAAGGGCTTACCAGAGGTCCCAGAGGAGGCTAACGCAGAGAAGCTCATCAAGAGTGAGTTCCAGGAGAGACCAGAGGGGGCGCAGTCCCTCTATAAGGGCTTACTTAAGGTCCCCGAGGAGGCTAACGCAGAGAAGATCTCCAAGAGTGAGTTCCAGGAGAGACCAGAGGCGGCGCAGTCCCTCTATAAGGGCTTACCAGAGGTCCCAGAGGAGGCTAACGCAGAGAAGCTCTTCAAGAGTGAGTTCCAGGAGAGACCAGAGGGGGCGCAGTCCCTCTATAAGGGCTTACCAGAGGTCCCAGAGGAGGCTAACGCAGAGAAGCTCTTCAAGAGTGAGTTCCAGGAGAGACCAGAGGGGGCGCAGTCCCTCTATAAGGGCTTACCAGAGGTCCCAGAGGAGGCTAACGCAGAGAAGCTCTTCAAGAGTGAGTTCCAGGAGAGACCAGAGGGGGCGCAGTCCCTCTATAAGGGCTTACCAGAGGTCCCCGAGGAGGCTAACGCAGAGAAGCTCATCAAGAGTGAGTTCCAGGAGAGACCAGAGGGGGCGCAGTCCCTCTATAAGGGCTTACCAGAGGTCCCAGAGGAGGCTAACGCAGAGAAGCTCTTCAAGAGTGAGTTCCAGGAGAGACCAGAGGGGGCGCAGTCCCTCTATAAGGGCTTACCAGAGGTCCCCGAGGAGGCTAACGCAGAGAAGCTCATCAAGAGTGAGTTCCAGGAGAGACCAGAGGGGGCGCAGTCCTTCTATGAGGGCTTACCAGAGGTCCCAGAGTCTAGAGAGCAGTAAATCTCCAGGCATTGATGGACTTTTATTACGTTTTCTGGCCTGTGATTGGCAGAGATTTGTTGCTTGTTCTCGGAGACAGTTTAAGTAAAGGACATTTACCATTGAGCTGCAGGAGAGCAATCCTCACTCTTCTCCCCAAACAAGAGGATTTACAAGAGATCATGAACTGGCGGCCGGTTAGGGTTAGAGTTAGGGTTGCACTGACTACACACTTTTGTCAAAGGTGTTGGCAATGAGACTGAAAAAAGTTATGGAGCATATCATTCATGTTGACCAGACTTATTGTATACCCAATAGGTTGATATCTGACAATATTATTTTCATTTGTGATGTTTTGGACCTCTCCAATTCATTGGGTTGTGAAATTTGCCTGATTTCAATTGATCAAGAAAAGGCCTTTGACAGAGTTGAACACCATTACTTGTGGCAAACATTAGATGCGTTTGGGTTCAGCTCTGGCCTTATAAACATGATTTGAGTCTTGTATAGTGACATTGAGAGTCTTTTAAAGATCAACGGTGGTTTAAGTGCTCCTTTTAAAGTTCAGAGGGGGGTCAAACAAGGATGTTCATTATCTGGCATGCTGTACTCCTTGGCCATAGAGCCTCTTCTGCACAAATTAAGACAATCTCTTTTGGACGTAAACCTTCCTGGATGTGAAACAGTTTTTAAATGATCTGCTTATGCCGATGATGTTGTTGTCATTGTCAAAAAACAAGAAGATATTGACACCCTTGTAGTGATATTAATGGTTTGGTATATTGTCCTCTGCTAAGATTAACTAGATCGTTCAGGTTCATAAATCAATTGCTCAACACTTGGAAGTGTGAACTTACAAAGACTGAATTATACTTGCTTAAAGACTACTGTAATGGACACTGTCAAGAAGTTGTTGATGATTCTTTTCCAGCATTGACTCTATTTCCTGATTTTAAAGACTGCACTGGTCAACTGTTAGAGTTCAGAGAGAGACTCACAAATGAGTTTGTATAAAATGTTTGTAAAAATTGTAAACAAAGGCAAACTAAGTGGTCAGGCTGACACCCCTTGGAAAGCTCATCTAGGGCTTGACAATGAGGTCAGACTGGTATGGAGAGCGATTTACAAACCACCGTTGACAAAAAGGGAAGAAGACTTACAGTGGAGAATCCTACACGGTATTGTGGCGGTCAATGCTTTTATTTCTGTTATTAATAAATCCGTCCTTCGGATGAGACGTTAAACCGAGGTCCTGACTCTCTGTGGTCATTAAAAATCCCATGGCACTTCTCGTAAAGAGTAGGGGTGTAACCCCGGCGTCCTGGCTAAATTCCCTCCATTGGCCCTTGCCAATCATGGCCTCCTAATAATCCCCTTACATTGAACTGGCTCTATCACTCTCTCTCCTCTCCACCTGTAACTGGTGTTTGTGTGTGTGGTGAGCGCATTTGTTTATTCTTGGTTTTAGATACAGTCAGAAATGGAGAGTGAAATGTCAATTGTATAATTTTGTATTTAGTCAAGCAAAAATGGCTCTCTACCACAGCAGAAGGAACTAGATCGAAGAGTCCTTAGATTTCGATATAAACACTGATTTTGTTAGAATGGTGAAAGCTAGATTGAAAGTTGATTTTGACTTTTACAGTACTACAAATAATGTAGAGGAGTTCATAAACATTTGGTGTTTTAAAAATGTTTTATGTCTGTGACTGTTTTGAGTTAAATCATGCTCATTTATTTATTTATTTTCCTGTGTTTTGGAAATAGATTTTTTGTGTTGTAGAAAACTCTTTAGAAAATATAAAGAGGTATTGAAATAATAAAAAAAAACATTCTTTATCTGTCTCCCCTCCCTCCCTCCCTCTCTCTCTCTCTCTCTCTCTCTCTCTCTCTCTCTCTCTCTCCCTCCCTCCCTCCCTCCCTCTCGCTCTCTCTCCCTCCCTCCCTCCCTCCCTCTCTCTTCCTCCCTCCCTCCCTCTCTCTCTCTTTCCCCCTCCCTCCCTCTCTCTCCCTCTCCCTCCCTCTCCCTCTCCCTCCCTTCCTTTCTCTCTCTCCCTCCCCCTCCCTCCCTTCCTTTCTCTCTCTCTCCCTCCCTTCCTCCCTCTTTCTCTCTCTCCCTCCCCCCCTCTCCCCCCCCTCTCGCTCTCTCCCTCCCTCCCTCTTTCTCTCTCTCCCCCCCCTCTCTCTCCCTCTCTCTCTCCCTCTCTCTCTCTCTCTCTCTCTCTCTCTCTCTCTCTCTCTCCCTCTCCCTCCCTCCCTCCCTCTCTCTCCCTCTCCCTCCCCCTCCCTTCCTTTCTCTCTCTCTCCCTCTCCCTCCCCCTCCCTTCCTTTCTCTCTCTCTCCCTCCCCCTCCCTCCCTTCCTTTCTCTCTCTCTCTCTCTCTCTCTCCCTCCCTCCCTCTTTCTCTCTCTCCCTCCCTCTCTCCCCCCCCCCCTCGCTCGCTCTCTCTCTCTCTCTCTCTCTCTCTCTCAGAACTGCAGCTCTCACGTCCGGCGCGCTGTCGTCACCTGCTTCTCGGCAGGTTGCTGCGGTCGCCATGGCAACCGGCCGGTGCGCTACTGCAAGCGTTGCCATGTGAACCACCACAGCAGTGAGGTGGGGGCATCGGCGGAGACTCACCTGTACCAGACGTCACCTCCGCCCATCAACACGCGCGAGTGCGGCGCGGAGGAGCTGGTGTGCACCGTGGAGGCCGTCATCAGGTCATCACACGCTCCTGTCACTGAGAGCACTTTCACTCAGGCCTTTCTTTATACATACAGCCGTACAGCTACAGAGCTGTGAGGAAACTAAGTATCGCCAGGTCTAAAGCTGCAGTAATAATACTCTTGATTAATATATTTCAGTTTGCTTGATTGTGAATAAAACACATTATTTTAAGACACATTTCCACTGCATGTCTGAAATACTTTTTGATATAAAACAAGCATAAATGAGAGTGATCTGATGCATGTTGGCAGTCTGCTGAAAGAGGCTGAGATCCACGCGGAGCTGCGGGAGTTTGAGCTGAACCGCCGGCGTCAGATGGGTCTGTCTTCTTCCCATCATTCCCTGGACAACCTGGAGTTTGACAACAAAGAGGACGACCAGCATGACCAGAGACTGCTCAGTCAGTTTGGCATCTGGTTCCTGGTGTGTGACACGTTACATACATGTGTTTCTGCACACGTTCACTTCACAACACCCTCTCTACGCATGATTAGTACTCAAAAAACTAATAGTCTTTATACTCATTTCCAAAGTATCAGTAGAAACAAATTTGATGAAAATGTACTTTTATTTCTGCTGTTCCATAAGCGCTCTTGGATTTTCATTCAGTCTCCTGCTTTTGTTCAGAACAATTATTTTTAACATACATAATCATTTATGATTTTGAATCATCCCGTTTCTTACAAGTGTGTTAACATTAGACATTATTGTAGTTGTATTCTAATTCCAGAATTTTCTGAAATTATTTCAACTGCTGATTCCAGAAATTAAGACCTGATTTAATAGAATATAAGGATAGTTCTATTAATGACTATTATTTTGACCTCCCATCCTTCACACAAGCTGCTTCTGCACCAGCACATCTATTACACCTGCTTTTTATTGAGCGAAAACCATGAAAATGTTGAGTTGTGCATATAACTACTGTTCCCATTTAGTCGGTACAACACGTGACTATGGGAGATCGCACTCTCGCGCCATCTGCTGAAGACACCTTTATTCACACCTGAAAGGCCAATGACGCATGACAACGTGGGCGAGACCAGCCCGGTTAAACTCAAGGAACCAGCACTGCCACATACCTATCTTTCAAGGGAGCGACGGCCTCGGGTTAAAGAACCCCTGTGCTGAGCACGAACTCTGCTACCATCGCTGCATCTAGCCGGTAAACCGGCGCGCAGTGGCGCTTTCCCATGACGTTTCCATGCCCCTCGTAGAGTTGCACACACACCCTTCCAGACAGAACCAACTCCTTATCTGCTATAGAAATAGCTTTCTACAATCCAATGCAAAACACAATGCTTAGATAACGGCTTCCCACTGGCCGGGTTAGAAAACATATCAAAAAGCTGGTCAGACGAGCACATAGCCTGCATCTGTTCAATGTACCTGTGTATAACTTGCACAGAGTCTCCTGTCTTCCTCTGAGTCAGAGATTTCACAGGGCAGCTCGAGAGAGAGAGAGAGAGAGAGAGAGAGAGAGAGAGAGAGAGAGAGAGAGAGCGCTCTCCCGACACACTCCCGACACACTGCAGACACACTCCAGACACACCCCAACACACTCCCGACACACTCCACACACACTCTCGACACACTCCCGACACACTCCAGACACACTCCCGACACACTCCCGACACACCCCAACATACTCCCGACACACTCTAAACGCACTTCAACATACTCCCGACACACTGCAGACACACCCCAACATACTCCCGACACACTCTAAACGCACTTCAACATACTCCCGACACACTGCAGACACACCCCAACATACTCCCGACACACTCTAAACGCACTTCAACATAATCCCGACACACTCCAGACACACTCCAGACACACTCCCGACACACTCCAGACACACTCCAGACACACTGCAGACACACCCCAACATACTCCCGACACAGTCCTGACACACTCCACACACACTCCCGACACAGTCCTGACACACTCCACACACACTCCAGACACACTCTAAACGCACTTCAACATACTCCCGACACACTCCAGACACACCCCAACATACTCCCGACACACTCTAAACGCACTTCAACATAATCCCGACACACTCCAGACACACTCTAAACGCACTTCAACATAATCCCGACACACTCCAGACACACTCCCGACACACTCTAAACGCACTTCAACATAATCCCGACACACTCCAGACACACTCCAGACACACTCCCGACACACTCCAGACACACTCCAGACACACTGCAGACACACCCCAACATACTCCCGACACAGTCCTGACACACTCCACACACACTCCAGACACACTGCAGACACACCCCAACATACTCCCGACACACTCTAAACGCACTTCAACATACTCCCGACACACTCCAGACACACCCCAACATACTCCCGACACACTCTAAACGCACTTCAACATAATCCCGACACACTCCAGACACACTCCCGACACACTTCCGACACACTTCTGACACACTCCAGACACACTCTAAACGCACTTCAACATAATCCCGACACACTCCAGACACACTCCCGACACACTCCCGACACACTGCAGACACACCCCAACATACTCCCGACACACTCTAAACGCACCCCGACACACTCCCGACACACTCCCGACACACTCCAGACACACTCCCGACACACTCCCGACACACTCCCGACACACTCCAGACACACTCCAGACACACTCCCGACACACTTCCGACACATTCCAGACACACTCCCGACACACTGCAGACACACCCCAACATACTCCCGACACAGTCCTGACACACTCCACACACACTCCAGACACACTCCAGACACACCCCAACACACTCCCGACACACTCCTGACACACTCCACACACACACTCCAGACACACCCCAACATACTCCCGACACACAAAAACGCACCCCAACACACTCCCGACACACTCCAGACACACCCCAACATACTCCAGACACACTCTAAACGCACCCCAACACACTCCAGACACACTCCAGACACACTCCCGACACACTCCTGACACACTCCTGACACACTTCCGACATATTCCAGACACACTCCCGACAAACTCTAAACACACCCCAACACACTCCCGACACACTCCCGACACACCCCAATATACTCCAGACACACTCCCGACACACTCTAAACACACCCCTACACACTCCCGACACTCTCCAGACACACTCCCGACACTCTCCAAACACACTCCCGACACACTGCAGACACACCCCAACATACTCCCGACACACTCTAAACGCACCCCAACACACTCCCGACACACTCCACACACACTCCAGACACACCCCAACATACTCCCGACACACTCTAAACGCACCCCAACACACTCCCGACACACTCCTGACACACTCCACACACATTCCCGACACACTCCAGACACACTCCCGACACACTCCAGACACACCCCAACATACTCCCGACACACTCTAAACGCACCCCAACACACTCCAGACACATTCCCGACACTCTCCAGACACACTCCCGACACACTCCCGACACACTCCAGACACACTCCAGACACACTCCAGACACACCCCAACATACTCCCGACACACTCTAAACGCACCCTGACACACTCCCGACACACTCTAAACGCACCCCGACACACTCACGACACACTCTAAACGCACCCCAACACACTCCCGACACACTCCCGACACTCTCCCGACACACTCCCGACACTCTCCAAACACACTCCCGACACACTCTAAACGCACCCCGACACACTCACGACACACTCTAAACGCACCCCAACACACTCCAGACACACTCCAGACACACTCCCGACACACTTTAGACACACTCCCGACACACTCCAGACACACTCCAGACACTCGAAACAGGGGGCCAAAAGAAACCTCAGTGCTCTGCCAGGCTTGATAGCAGAGCATTCTCAGGCTGCGGGTACACAGTTACGTCAGAACATTCCTCACCCGCATCCAGCAACACTCAGACTTAGGGCAGCCCGAGGAACCTTGTCGTGAACACAACACTGACTCTCTTTACCCTCTACATGATTCTCCCAACTCTTCATGACCTCCAAAAATAGCGATCGACGCATCTGGATTTGCACCCGAACACAGGAGCGGACTGTTTTTGGCCACTGCCCCGCCAAGCACGTGCTACACGCTGCTCAAGTGCTAAACGATAGAGCTACCCGGATTGGAGAGATCCAGCCTAGTGCAGACAATTCCAAACACACTGGACAGTGTTGTATACTATAAACATCCACATGCCATAGGACAGGGGCGATAACTTGTACTCGGATATTTCTCATGAAAAAGATTATTAGCCATTTGTTTTCTTGTGAATGTGGCGTGATGGTGTTCTAGCAGTATGATGAGGAGCTGAAGAACAAAGGGAATAAAAATGCTGTGGGCAGGAGCCCCGCTCACATCGTCGTGTGTCATTGGCCTTCAGGCGTGAATAAAGGTTTCTTCAGCAAATATCCGACTCTATGGGAAAGTCTTTTTGAGCGATTCAGCTTGCATCATTCAAAGCTTCGGCTCATTAGAGTGGTTTGTTCATGTGTCTGTGTTCACTGCTCATGCTGAATGTTTGTTTTATTATGCTGTTCTTTGTATCTCATCACAATCTGTTCGGTCCGCAAACTCACATTCACAACTTGGCTATAGATAAAAACAGAACAAATATGATTTAACCGTGATAGTTGATAAACGTATATCTGCTGGCGCAGGTGAGTCTGTGCACGCCCAGTGAGAACACGCCCACCGAGAGCCTGGCGCGGCTGGTCAGCATGGTCTTCCAGTGGTTCCACTCCACCGCCTACATGATGGACGATGAGGTGGGGAGCCTGGTGGAGAAGCTCAAGCCTCAGTTTGTCACCAAGTGGTTGAAGACGGTGTGCGACGTGCGCTTTGACGTCATGGTCATGTGCCTTCTGCCCAAACCGGTGGAGTTTGCCAGGGTGAGTGAACTGAGCGCCTGTGTTACAAACATACTGCAACGATTGATGCGCTGTGGTTTCAGCGTGTGTGTGTGTGTGCAGGTGGGAGGATACTGGGATAAGTCGTGCAGCACGGTGACGCAGCTGAAGGAAGGACTGAATCGCATCCTGTGTCTGATTCCCTATAACGTGATCAGTCAGCCGCTGTGGGAGTGTTTCATGCCTGAGTGGTTGGAGGCCATTCGCACTGAAGTTCCTGACCAGCAGCTCAAAGAGTTTCGTGAGGTCCTCAGGTACAGACGCACATGTCACTGTTCCACGCAAACACACTAGTGACACCTGTCTGTGTCTCCATAATCTCCATCTGAGTGTCGCAGGTTGGTTTGGTTTTTGGTTCATGTTTCATGTCAGTCATGTTTTCTGTCTTGTCATGTGATTCCCTTGCCCTCATGTGATCCTGCCATGTGCTTCCCTAGTCTCTTTTCTCATGTTGTTTAGTCATTAGTCCTTGTGTGCATTTAAGCCCTCGTGTTTGCTGTGTGTCTTGGTCAAGTATTGTTATATGTAACCACTGTTGGTAAGATCATGTCTATGTTTAAGTCCATGTCTTTCAAGCCATGAAAAAGCCCAGCCAAGTCTTTGTTTTATGTTTGATCATGTTTGAGTATAATTAAACTGCACTTGGGTTCTTCACACTTGCCTCCAGTGGACGTTGATTACACCAAGCTTCATATCACTGTGTTTGATCACAATTGTTTCTGTAAATTTTCTGTCCTGCTGAGTTTCTCACAAAGTCAAACCGGTTTGACTGATATTTTCTGAGAGGAGAGGCTTGTGGGTATTTGAGGAGGTACAGCTTTATCATCTGATCTTGTGGTTTTGTTTCTCTTTGCAGTAAGATGTTTGATATTGAGTTGTGTCCGCTGCCCTTTTCCATGGAGGAGATGTTTGGATTCATCAGCTGTAGATTCACTGGATATCCAGCATCAGTGCAAGAGCAAGCGCTGCTGTGGCTTCATGTGAGCACACACACACACACACACACACACACACACACACACACACACACACACACACACACACACACACACACACACACACACACACACACACACACACACACACACACACACACACTCACACACACATGTCTGTGTTGGTCTGTGGAGTGTGAGCTGGTGCTGTATTCGTGTTCTGCAGGTTCTGTCAGAGCTGGATATCGTGGTTCCTCTGCAGCTTCTCATCGGCATGTTCTCTGACGGTGTGAACTCACTGAAGGAACTGGCCAATCAGAGAAGAGCTCGTGCTGCAGACCTGTCAGGACCCCGCAGGGTGAGAGACGCCTCTCCTTAAAGGGACAGACAAACATTCAATTCTGGCATCAGTTACACACGCTCAGGTTTGGGTGAACAGACTTTTAATGGAGGGACAGGAATCTCTCAGATTTTATAAAGAATATCTTCATTTGTGTTCTGACGTGAGCATAGGTAACTGATGACAGATTTTACATGTGAACTATATTTGGAGAAATTCATCACCAAGTAAAGACGGTTGTTACGGCAGAAAGCTGAAAGCTACATGAAGCAGTACATGTGGCCTAATGAGTAGAAAGGCAGCCGTTTCCTCAGATGTGTGTTGTATTGGTGTGTGTGATATTTTCTTTCTTCTTAAGAACATGTTCAGCTGACTGTTTCCCCGCAGGTCAGTGTGGTTTCAGACCCCGGCAGACGAGGGCAGCACAATAACCTGAGCCCGTTCCCCAGCCCGTTCCGGAGTCCGTTCCGGAGCCCTCTGCGCTGCAGCCCCTTCAGGAACCTGGGCCACGCCGCCGGGAACTGTGCCCTGGACCTGGACTGTGATGATGACGACATGAACCTGGGCTGCTTCATCCTCATGTTTGACCTGGTGCTCAAACAGGTGACGTCACTCACACATGCTCAGGCAGATCTCTGACGTGTCTGTGTGTGTGTGTGACACTGAGGCAGACGGAGATCTCTGACGTGTCTGTGTGTGTGTGTGTGACACTGAGGCAGACGGAGATCTCTGACGTGTGTGTGTCAAGTCACCATCATTTATATAACGCTTTTAACAAAGTAGATTGTTTCAAAGCAGCTTCACAGTGATAATAGGAGATTACAGTAACAGATTGTTTTGGCTTTACAGCAGATCTAGAACTCGAGCTGCTGCGGTTTGGACCAGCTGTAGTTTGTTTAAGCGTGCAGGGCAACCACCCAGTAGAGCATTACAATAATCTAGCCTTGAGGTCATGAACGCATGAACTTACTGTTCCGCATTTGTCAATGAGAGCATATGGCGTAATTTAGATATATTTTTAAGATGGAAAAATGCGGTTTTACAGATACTAGACACGTGACTTTCAAATGAAAGATTGGTATCAAAGAGCACACACACACACACACACACACACACACACACACACACACACACACACACACACACACACACACACACACACACACACACACACCCAGGTTCCTAACCGATGACGAAGACTTAATAGAGCAGCCATCGAGTGTTAGACAGTATTCTAGATTATTACGTGAGGACGTTTTTTGTCCAATAATTAGAAACTCTGTTTTTTCGGAATTAAGAAGTAGGAAATTACTAGTCATCCAAATTTTTATATCAGCTATGCATTCTGTTAATTTAGTGAATTTGTAAGTTTCGTCGGGGCGTGAAGAAATATAGAACTGAGTATCGTCAGCATAACAGTGAAAGCTAATTCCATGCTTCCTAATGATATCTCCTAATGGTAGCATGTACAGAGTGAACAGCAGCGGTCCTAGTACTGAGCCTTGTGGTACGCCATACTGAACTTGTGATCGATAAGACAAACTGATAACGGTCAGATAAGTATGATTTAAACCATGCTAGTGCATTTCCACTAATGCCAACATAATGTTCGAGTCTATTTAAAAGAATGTTGTGGTCAATGGTGTCAAACGCAGCACTAAGATCGAGTAACACTAATAGAGAGACACAACCACGATCAGATGATAAGAGCAAATCATTTGTGACTCTAACGAGAG